>NW_020455501.1:96366-102731 GCF_003342845.1 Nothoprocta perdicaria
TTTTTTTTTTTTGTTTGAGGAAGAGGAGAGGAGGGGGGAAATGCAGCAAAGGGGCAAATGAAGCCGTGCCGTAGGCAGGGTTAAATGGAAACGCGCAATCAGGCCATAACTCAGGGCGTAATGCAAGCCATACGTCGCGTCTGTCTGTCGACTCTGCGGGGTCTGTCAGAGGGAGCCGCGAGCGGGGGGGGGGGACCCAAACTTTTTGGTGTGATTCATAGTCACCTCCTTCGCCGTCCGCGGGGCAGATCTCCCCGGCGCTCACAGCGGCCGCGTCTCTCTCTGCTTCCAGGTTGCTCATCCCCACGGAGCAGCCGCATCCGCACTGGAGGAGCTCGCCCGGGAAAGCAGGAGAAACGACTTTCTGTGTTTTTTTAAATTATTTTCTCCCTTGGAAAAAAAAGAAGCTTTTGGAAAGTGGGTGACGGCGCAGAAAAAAATGAAGCTGAGCCTGCAATTTTTGCTAGCTGCTCTTCTCTCCTTTATCCTGCAGATGGGGATTTGCTATGGAATAAAATGGATGTAAGTACCCCTGCCTATCTCTCTGCCTTTTCTTTGTAGTCACCGCTGCTTGGTTGCAAATTTATGCAACTTTCAGCGCCAGCATTCACTGGTTTCAAGTGTGTGCACCAGGAGCTTGTGCTAACAGCATGCCTCCACCTCCTATCCAAAATATGCATGATCCAGGCTTGTTTTCTCTTCCTTTCATCGCTACCAAGGGAAAGGCACACACTTGAACGCTCCCATGAGCCACTTAATGAAGTTTCCAACGCTTGCTCCCACCACGCTGGGAAACTCTCCCACCGGGAGCACGGATCATGCCGAGTGCCAGCTGAGAGCTATAGAGACCGCTGTTAAGATAACGCYGCCAATCTCCGGGCGGAGGGGATGCTTGACAGATAACATGTTTTTTTTGTGGACCTTTTAACCTTTGGATTTGGTGAAGGGTGTTAAAAAAAAAAAAAGAGGCAGGAGGGGAGGGAGGAGAGTGAAGAAATGGCAGGGAGTGTGGGCAAGTCTGGATTGAGTTTCCTTGGAGGTAATGTCACTGCAGCATTTGCAAACACAGTGAAACCATCGCTGACTTATTTCTTGGCTCTAAGCAAGCAATCAATTAGTTGCTCACTGCAAAATAAACAGGCAAGCACCCCCTCCATCCCCCCTCTGGTCTCAAGTCCTTGATGAGTGATGTGTCTCTGCTACTTTGGTTTGAAGTCAGGCCCAAAATAAGCAACAGGATGTGGGTGAGCCCCAAATGAGCATCTTTCACAAAAGGGAAGGAAAAGTAAAATGTGACGCCAGGATGAGTCTGTTGCATTAGAACCGAATGCTTCGAGGTGAAGATCTTGGCATCTTGGCAGTAGGCTGGGAAAAGGAGACAAAAAGTTCCTATTTTGTTACTTTCTTCTGCCACATACCCCGTAGAACATCCAATCGCCACTTTAGCGTCCTAATTGTGGTCATTCAAGGCTATGTTTGCACCACCAATTATAGAGGTGGGATTTCTCTCTCATTTTTGGAAGACTAAAAGTTGGATGTCTTGCCTGAGCCAATTGCTTCATGGTCTTGTATGTGGTCAGTAGAGAGAGACTTCCACATGGTCATTCCCCTTCTCCAAAGATAGACAACATGAGATCCAGGGATGTCCTCTGGAGATGCCAGCTGAGACCAGGCATCCAACCTCTGTGAGCATCCTGAGAAATGGAGAGTGTTTAAATACATGAGGTTATGAAAAGCAGCTGTAAATTACTGTAGGACATTTTTCATATGGTGTGTCTGTATTACAAGGGCCACCTTGAAAGCAGAGGAGAGCTGTGATCTGATTTACTCTTTCCTTTATTACCATTACACCCTCTAGGAGCTATTACAGCTAAGTTGTATCCTCCTGCCCAGTAACTGGCTTTTGCCTTCAGCTCCTTGCCTGAAATACTGACTTTTCCTTTCAGCCAACTTTCTTGAGGCTTGTTGCTTGAGGGGTGGCGTGACACTGAGTAGAGGACATGCAACGTTGCTGGGACAAGCTCCTCCACAAGGCAGGACCTGGATTGCATCAGAGACAGTCTGATTGCAATGTGTAAGACATAGACATGAGGAAAGGTCTAGGTTCCTCTTAGCTTTGCCAGCTAAAAGCTGCCTTTTGGCCTCAAAGTGGTTAAGGGGTGAGGAATTTTCTCTCCAGGAGGGAGAGGAGGACAGTTGCTTCTCCTCCCCTRCCCAGCAGACGTATCCCGCTATCACAAACGGACCAGGGAAGATGAAAGCTCAGATTAAAGTGGTATTCGAAGTATGAATGACATCCAGATGCCCTGCTGGGCTCCGCTCGCACCTGTTGAGAACCTGGTGGAAAGCCACGCTCCTTGTTCGAGAGCACTTTTCCTAAGTAGTGTGCTGCCAGCTGGGATTTTGCACCATTTTCTGCATTCTCTAGCTCTCCTTCCTTCTTCATCCATGTTTTCCTATGAATCCATAGGCCATTTTTCCCCCCTCTTGCTATATTTCTCCTCGTACATCCATGAAGTTGCACCAGATTTATCATCTATGAGGTTGCACCAAACATAGCACCCACAGGGTTGCACCAGATTTAAGTTGCTCCCAGCATGTGGGCTATGGGTCCATTCCTGGAATGGAGAAAAAACATCCTTGGCAAACTGTTCCTGTTGCCTTGGAGCTGCAGTCACAGCCCAGGACTCCCTTGTGCTAGGCACTATGCTAAAAAATCCCTGTTCCTTCCATGTGTAGTTGACCTGCAAGTCTCRTAGGGAGAGGGGAATAAAAGGAAAATCCAAATCAGGAAAATGCAAGGGAGGAAAAGAATGGAGCACTTTTGGGATGAGTTTGTCTCGTTGGGCAGTTGCATGGTGCTCAGGGGGATCTTCAAGGAGGAATAGGAGGGGGAAGAGAAAAAAAAAATGGGGGGGAAAAAAAAAAGGAGGTTTTGCCAGATGTTTAGAGGTCCCTTCTGAGCATAGAGAGAACCAGAGCAGAAAGCCTGGTGGGTTGTGTTTGGAAGCAGGGGCAGGAGCTGCTGATATGTGGGGTGATAGGAAATGCAATTTTGATTGAATGAGTGACGTAATTGCAGGGGAAGAGGAGGGTGAAGAAAGAAACACTGCTTTCAGCTATTTGGGACTTCCCTGTAAAGCGAGTATCCCCCATAAATTAGTACAAACAGCGAGAGCATAAAATGCAGCTATTTGTTTTATTTTATTTGGCTTATTTTTTATGAGTTCTGTGGCCCAGATCCCCAGCTGTTGTAAGTCGGCACCATTCCCTTCCCCACAGYGCTGCCGAGCATCCCGTGTGGTGCATGGAAGGTCCACGTCTCACAAATATCATTTTTTTTTGACTTCTACTATTCAAACTCCAGGGAGTTATGCAGGTATAAAGTCACAGGAGCAGAGAGAGGGTTTACTGGATCAGGGCAGTTTTCCTATTCAATGCATACAATGCTCCTGAGTCTGACACTTTTTGTAAGCTGCTTTTTGCCAACAATATCACCACCCAGAGAGTGGATCTTCTCCACTCAGTTTTGTGCTTCTGGTCACAACAGAGTGGATTAAAAGTGCAGGCGTCACTATCAGTTCCAATGGGAGATGTCTCAGAGCTGGAGTGTGTAGGGGCTCTCTTGCTTTACCCATCTCCTTCATCCTTGGCCTTTTAGCAACCCAGATTTGCTTGGGTTTGGCCATGCTGGGTTGACTTCACAACAGTGCTGAGAAATTGGTGAGCACTAGAGGGAGCTCCATTCAGATGAACATTGCTCCTCTCCATGATGGGACTTCTGGGCATGCATGGGTTTTAGAGGCATTTACACCTCCCAGGGTGCCTCTCCTCTGCACAGGCATCAAGGTAGAGGAGTTTCAGTTTGCATTTTTCATTCTCAATGCAAGACCTGACAAATACAAAGAGGTTTCACCTTCAATGCAAAGAAGTTGCAAAAGGCCTAACTGAGCCGTGGCTTTTTGTATAGCTTCAGACTCAGGGCAAGATCAATTTTGACAACAAGTTGGGGCAATAAGTATAGAAACATTTTGAGGTGGGGCTGCGTCATTTTGGGGCAGTCTCCACTTGTCCCTGGTGTGGTGGCTTGGGTATTTCCCAAGCCCTCTGGGGCCATCCCTGCCTGAACACTCTTTTTGGATCCTTCTTCAAGCTATGCCCAATAATGAGGTCAGTTTTGCATCAGGAATAACCCTTTGGAAGCAAATGCTAACTATGCTGTCCAGTTTAGTGATCCTGGGATCTCTACCAGCTCACTGACCTCAAGCCTGCTTGTAGTATCAAGTCCTTTGTGAAGCCAGCACTTTGCTCCCTCAGCTTCAGGCGACTTGTTTTCAAAAGAAAAGGGAAAAGGAAAAAAAGGAAACATTTTGTGCAGTCAGTAGTGCCTCTCTTTAGGATGAGATGGGGCCAGGACGACGGGACACAGGCGCCTGCAAGGAGACAAGTCTGCCTGGCAAGGGGACTGCATGATGAGCTGCCCTGAGAGGACCACAGGAGGGGTGGCGGTGGTGGTGGTAGGACACTGCTTTGAAGTGTGCCCTTCCCTCTGACTCCATAGGCAGCTCAAGAAAATTGGACAAAGCTCTGTGGCCTTCTACAGCAGTCGGAGAGCCAGCTCGCAGCTGGCATCAGCTCCACAAAGAGCTTGGCGTGGAAGTCAATGGCCTCGTGCCCACTGCTGCCAGTGCTGGATTTGGCACCGTATCTGAAAGCAACTCTTATTTTAAGATTTTACTTCAGGGCTTTTTTCTCCCTCTCCTTTCTTGCTTCCTCCCTGCCTCCTTTTTTTTCCTCCTTCTTCCTTTTAATTTAATTAATTAATTWATTTATCACTATATAAATCCCACTTCTCTGTCTGAAAAGGCTTTTGGGCATTCACTCAGTCTCTGGGACAACTTCCTAGTGGATATGATGGTTTTCTC
Organism: Nothoprocta perdicaria; assembly: GCF_003342845.1. Lineage (NCBI taxonomy): Eukaryota > Metazoa > Chordata > Aves > Tinamiformes > Tinamidae > Nothoprocta > Nothoprocta perdicaria. The sequence goes on from NW_020455501.1 coordinate 101,292, forward strand.
ACTACTTGTGGTCTCAAAGCTGAAGGTAGTTCCCTTTTCTCACTCAAACTGCAGCCATGAACTGGAGTTCAGAGGGACAACGTGAGGCTCCCTGGCCTTGACTGCCAGAAGGTTAGAGAGGGAAGGCTAAGGGGTTTAGCATTAAATTGGGAGTTTCTTTACAAGAAAGCAGAGGAGACAATTTGGGGCAGATGTTCTCATTTTGATGAGCAGTCCTTTTGTGATGCCTTCTTGAGTTACATCATGCATCTTCTTAAGAAGATGCACTCCAGAGAAGATGCATATGAGAAAGGGAAAAGCTTTCCATGTCTAAAGGGTGTTTTAAAAAGTACTAGCCCTATACCTTTCAATTCAATGATTATTTCTCCCTTTGGCTTAACTAGGAGCAGGGACCTATGCCCAGTGACACTATAGACCAAATTGTGTTTATTTTTCATTGACGTCTGCCCAACTCTTAAGGTACTTCTCCCAAAATGCTTCTCCTATGAATAGTCTTCTCATGGAGCCCAGATTTGCAGACTTGGGCCTATACCTCTCAAAGGACCAAACACTGTAGAACATTCATGTTTTCAAATGAATTTATTAACTGTCCGAGATAATTAAAAGGGTAAACGAAAGCCATGATCCGTCTATGCATCATATTTCCTCTGTAATTATGTTTATGGTTTTCTGTCAGTATCCATAACTTCAATTGAAAGCCTTGCTATGCTATATATAAAGYGAGAGGCATTTGGTTTGGAACCTGTTTATTTAAAGGGATGGGTCAAATATATATATATATATTTAGAAAAACAACCACTCCTCAGTCATCCTCAGCTTTCTGGAGAATGAAGGATGGGGCAGGAGAGTCGAGGGAGGGGAGCACAACGTTAGCAGGAGGCGAATGTGAAAAGCAGCATTTACGGGATGGCATCAGGTAAAACCACACGTGCCCATTCTCTAAAGAAGTGCATGAGTCCAAAGGACAATATTTTTTTCACAGCTTTTTACTGGCTTCATGACTAAGGGCTGTTATGCCAACTAAGCCTCTGAGAGTTGCTTTATTTTGGCTTTACTATGACCCTTCAGCTCTAGTCTTCCTCCCAATGCTAGTGACTAATGGAGATGGAATGAAAAAAAAGAGGTAGAAACACAACCATAACCAAATCTTGCTATAGACAGGTCYCTTCTGTGGGGAGAGGTTTTCTTTTTCTTTAAATTTCCCAGGAAATGGACTTTGTTCCTCCGTAATGTTCTTTGCTGGCAAGCGGGTGTCCCTCCATGATGCTGCCAGAATTTTGGGAGCAGGGAAGGTTGCGTTTGGGTTTAAAGTGACGAGGGGATAGGGGAAAAGCTGGAAAGCASCTCCACGGAGAGGGACCTGGGAGTCCTGGTTGACACCAAGTTAACCATGAGTGAGCAGTGTGCCCTCGTGGCCAAGAAGGCCAATGGGATCCTGGC
>NW_020455501.1:102966-163876 GCF_003342845.1 Nothoprocta perdicaria
TATGATTAATGTGTATAAGTTCAGGAAGGGAGAATGCAGGGAGGAAGGGGACAGGCTGTTCTCACTGGTGGCCAGCGATAGGACGAGGGGTAATGGCCACAAGCTGAAGCACAAGAAGTTCTGTCTCCAGGTGAGGAGGAACTTCTTTACTGTTAGGGTGACAGAGCAGTGGAACAGGCTGCCCAGGGAGGTTGTGGAGTCTCCTACTCTGGAGGTCTTCAAAACCCACCTGGATGCCACCCTGTGCCACATGCCCTGGGTGTGCCTGCTTGAGCAGGAAGRTTGGACTAGATGATYTCTAGAGGTCCCTTCCAACCTTAAATATTCTGTGAATCTGTGAATCTGTGAAAACATTTGTGGGTGCATGGCAGAGATGGAGCAAACCCAGGTTGCTCAGGCATGGACTAAGTGACCTAATTGCTCTCACATTCCTGATATGTGATTTATAAATGCACTTTTTTGGTCTCAGCAAGCAACTCCAATAGTTGTGAGTTTTCTTTTCCATCTCCATTTTACTTTTTCCTCCTAACACTTGGAGATGTTTCCAATTATAGGTTCTCACAACTAGAGGCATGAAATTCAGGCCTGGGAGATGTTCGAAAAACACCTTCTTGTGTCTTGCGTTTTTATTCTTGTTCTCCCCAGAGATCAGCTTATTCAACAAGAAATGACCATTGCTGCCATTTACTGAATTTTCCCCAATGGGGCTGCAGTTTTTACTTTCTTGGCTTTTCTGGCTGATCTTTCCCCCTCTTTGATGAAGGGAATGTCTTGCTTGTCATGTTAAAAATCTGTTCCTCCCTGACGGTGATCATCTCAGTCCTTACGTTGTAATGTCAAACTGGAGTGGTTTCTTTATGACTCCACGGTCCTCTTTCTTCACAACCAGGACTAGCTTCAGGCCAAATTCAGCTTTCATCCCAACGTGGAGATTCCCTTTTTGCTGTTCAGGTTTGTCTGTACGGGTAACATGCAGGTGCCTCGCTAAGGCTTCCAGATCCTTTAAAGATGCTCGAGATGTCTGCACAAGGCTAGATAAAATCTGTAAGAGATGTGCATCCTTCAAGAGGGGCAACCACAGTCCAGATGGGATCTCTGGGGTCTCTCAGATCTAAGATCTGTGCAGTCACAGAGTCACAGAATCAGAGAATGGTTGAGGTTGGAAGGGACCTCTAGAGAGCATCTAGACCAACCCCCCTGCTCAAGCAGGGACACCCAGAGCATGGGGCACAGGGTCACACTCAGGCAGATTTGGAAGATCTCCAGAGAAGACTCTACAACCTCTCTGGGCAGCCTGTTCCAAGATGTCTCTAATTAGGTGTCTCTAATTAGGCAACTGAGTTGCTCCTCCACAGTTCAATCTCTCTCAGAGACCTGGACTGCTCCCTGTTTGCCCAAAGTTCAGGCTGTAATGTTCTCTCACTGCATCTGCCTCACCCTGCTTGCTTGTTTTGCTTCTCAGGACATCCTGTGCTRGAGTATTTATCATCTTTATTCTATTAGTGGCGAGCTGTGTTGGCCTCCTGCCTGATTGTGTTTCAGCCCTTTCCTGAGGCTTACTGATAGGCTTTCTGGGATAAATTTTTCACAGGTTTCTGGTGCCAAGTGCTAGAGGTTGGATTCATCTCRCTAGCTCTATGCTTCCACTGTGCAAACACCTGCATTTGGTGTCTGAGTTTGGTRCCAGTGCTGAAAACGGGCACTTAGAGGGCATTTGTTGTCATCTGCAACTACAGAGCTCAGAAGTAGGTGCTCAGATTACACCATATTACACCATACACCAATTACACCGTAGACATGGATTTCCTTTCCRTGGGTTAAAGAAAAAACATGGGAAACTACTGTGATGGTCCCATTGTGGAGGTTTGCACTCATGTGATATGGCTGCTTTCCCAAGACTCATGCCTCTAGCTTGAAGGGCATGATACTTCCAAGCTACTTGAGTCCCAGAATATCACAGAATCACACAAGGGTTGAGATTGGAAGGGACATCTGGAGATTATCTAGTCCAAGCCCTACTCAAACAGGGACACCTAGAGCACATTGCACAGGACCCTGTACAGGTGGCTTTTGAATCTCTCCAAGGACAGACACTTAACAACCTCTTGGTTGCCACAGTCCCACCGTGCAAGAGACAGAGATGAACATTAGGATAGAATATTTTTGTCAATTTTTTTTTTGCTTTCCCTTGAAATTCTCTTGCCAAAGCTTCTGTTCTCTGTATATTAAACGAACCTCTTTAAGTATATATATGACGTATATATTTGTATAGCTAGCAGAGTGGTGTTTTCCCTTCCAAGTTTGCCACTGATTATCTAATGCCAAAAGTGCCAAAATCCATTCGCCTGGGAATTTTTCAGCTCAGACCTAGCAGGAATCGTAGCTTTTCCCTATTCAAAGAAGGGCTGGGGTTAGTAGTTGTGTGTAGCCCAGAGAGAGCGCCAACATACACACTGCCTCATTCAAGGCAATCTTGAGGGAGTCTGTGGAACATAGGTGTGTTTTCCTGAAAAATGGAGATCAGAGCTAATACCTCCAATCTTGGTTTGTGCTCAATTTTAGCTCTGTTTCCATCTCATTTAACTTCTGAAGGACATGGATGTCACAGCAATAAAATGAAATTTGCCCAGAAATGTGTCTAATAGGCCAAACTAACCAAGATGGCTTAGGATGAAACTAAAAGGCAACACATTTAACAAGGAGAGAAGGAAATATGTGTTAAGGCAGTGGGTTGCCAGGATCATACGCCAGTTAGTGATGCAGCCAGCTAGAAAGTTGTTTTATGGGAATGAATAACATTTATGACTGCTCTAAGCAGGTCATAAAGATACAGAGGGAATTTCACACCAAGCTTCAGCTGATCACTGTGGGTGCTTAAGAGCAGCACAGCCCAGAACGATGCATAGCACCATTTGCTTGTTTTTTTTTCTTTTACCTGAAGCATGGTATGTGGGTAGTTACACACTAGAAGAACCAATGGTTTATCGGATGCTGTTGGTTTCTTGAACAGTCATGGTGCAAAGTAGATCCATCTAAGATTGGACCCTGATGCTGTTTTTACACACGCTTGTGTTGTGCTTCTGCACTGAATTTGTGAAGATGATGGAAACAGTCTTATCTTAGTGCAACAGCAATGGAACTGTTGAAGTCCTTGGCTTTAACTCTAAGAGAAAGCATCTGTTTCGCGAACTTGGTGGCTTTTTCTTAGGCCTTGCAGAGGATTTTCTCCATAATTAATTACATGACATTTAATATAATCCTTAGAAAGTGTGTGAGACAGATGCTGAATGCAAAGCACTGATAACACCAATCTCAGAGTCTTGGAAGACCCAGCTTTCCATTATCATGGAATTGATGGGTCATTATTCACTCTGCTGGGAGGTCTGTCCTCTTTATTCTTCAGCAAAAAACCTTCCCATGGGGATTCACACATTCAGTCAACTTGGCAATGCTCCCCAGAAGCTTGGTCCTGGCTTCTCTGTATGATCAACAGGGCACTTTCAGAGGGTGATTCTTTCCAGGTATCTAAATAACTACCTTAGATGAGACATATTATTCTTAAAAGTTGTCCATCTTTCCCCACTGACCATACGGATGAGCTTGAATTAAGCACTTAAAATTAAGAGGGCTAAAATGAGGTTAGTTCAATGCAGGTCAAAGTATTTACTGGATTCAAAGTCGTGGAAAAATTAATGCTGACCTGAAGATTAACTTTTGCAGTTTTTAATGCCTTTTTGCGTATGTTTTGTCTCCCCAGAGCTCTGTCCAAGACTCCTGCAGCTTTGGCTTTGAATCAAACCCAGCACTGCAAGCAGCTTGAAGGCTTGGTGGTTTCCCAGGTGCAGCTATGTCGAAGCAACCTGGAGCTAATGCAAACCATCATCCAGGCAGCACGGGAAGTGATAAAGACCTGCCGTAAAACTTTCTCAGACATGCGGTGGAACTGCTCTTCCATTGATCTGGCTCCTAACTACCTGCTGGACTTAGAGCGAGGTAAACATCACTGTTGGCTTGGATGGGGACATGAGTGAGTAGAGCCAGGCAGCTATGTGTGGATGCATTGCTGGGGTCTGGGAAGGGTCCTGTGAAGGGTCCCTTGTTTTGTTCTCTGAGACCCCATTGGGATGCCCATTACATGTAGGAGCTCTTGAATCCACCACAGTTCCCAGGACAAATGCCTCCAATTTGGTTTGCTCATTWATGGAGCAGATGGGTCTCACTCCTTCACCGTCATGGACTATTCTTCAGAGCATGGAGACCTGTCACRCAGTTCACACTAAGTGTGAGGCTGAACATGCAGCTCTGGGTCCTGCTCTCCTTGCATGCACTAGGTGCAGTGCAGCTGCATAGTCTCCTGCAGCTCCATGCCCCTCTGTCAAGCAGTGTCCAGCACTGGAATGGAAGCAGGGAGGAGAAACCAGGCTTTCTCATTTGCCCCAAGAATAGGACTTTGCATCTCCCTGCCCTGATAGGATGATGTCTCATGTTAAAGAAGAGTTTGTTTGGGAGATTTACTCCAAGATGGTGATGCTATGAGAGGTCTCAACTGCAGCGAGTTGGCATGTTTGGTGGAGCAGAAGCTGTGCAGGTCTCTTTCTGGAGAACATTTAGTTGTCGCAGAGGCTGAGCTGTAGTTCTTATCTCTTCCAGGCACAAGGGAGTCAGCATTTGTGTATGCGCTTTCTGCTGCTGCCATCAGCCACACCATTGCTAGAGCCTGCACCACCGGGGACCTCCCTGGCTGTTCCTGTGGTCCCATCCCAGGTGAGACACCTGGACCTGGGTATCGATGGGGAGGATGTGCAGACAACCTCAACTATGGTCTTATCATGGGGTCCAAATTTTCAGATGCTCCCATGAAGATGAAAAAATCAGGATCACAAGCCAATAAACTGATGCATCTGCACAACAGTGAAGTAGGGAGACAGGTAACAAATCCACGAGAGTTATTGTAATTGTACAAACATCTGTAGTGGTTGGTCGCTCTGTGAAGTTCACTGTCTCTATCAGCTAGCAAAAGGAGAAGGTTTCTCCAAGATGCTCTGAACCCCTTTGGCCTTTTTAGGCCGTGATTGTAGCTCATGCTGTGACTCAGGAGGCCTCTAACGCTATTACCAGCCCTATATAACCATGGGTGGGATGTCTCATCACTACCTTCTCCTCAGCGGGGAGATGTGGTGTGGATGGGTCCAGCAGAGCTCTGCCAAGGGCGTCACACATGTCAAGTGCTGTGTAAGCGTGCAGGATTATCATCTGCCAAACGATTCCAACAGCAGCTGCCTCCCAGCCATTCCTGCAGCCAGGAGGGCTGATTTTCTTTCTGTTTTTTTTTTTTTTTTTCTTTTTTAGCTGTTTTGCTAGTGAATATCCCCCTGTCTGGCAGAAGCAGGTTTTAACAGCTCGCATCCAGCCAACGTGCCAATGGAGGGATAATGCTTAACACGTGCACGGAGCTTGGTGTGCACCGAGAATGCAATCCCCAGCAGAGCCATCCATGCAGCTGGAGAAACTGGGGAAGGGCGTTGTAAGGGTGAACTCTGCGTGTGTCCTTTGGGCGGCAGCGGTTCCCTAGGCTGGTCCCTTTCTGGGGGTGCCTCTTGGTGAGGTCGAGGACAGGGGCTACAGCTTAGCCCTTCAGGGCTGCGCTCACATGGAGGCAGGATCTGCAACAGATAAAACACAGAAGAGCATTGAGCTCATTGGCAGCTTATTGACTAGCTGTGGGCTGAACTCACCTTTACAGAGCACCACCATGCCAAAAATGCCTCCCCCGGGTGCTTTTCTCTGCCATTCCCTGCACTTCCACTCTCTATGCTTTTTTTTTTTTGCTTTTTTTTTTTTTAAGTCTTACAATGTCTTAACTTTTTCTTTTAATTGCATTGGGCATATTGTTGCTTGGGACACAGTGTCACCATGGCTAGTGCATTCACCCCTTCCTGGCGGTGTTCCCTGCCATGTCCCACAGACAAGAGGCTTGTGCAAAACCAAAATAAAAGGCTCACTTGGCCCATGGCCAGCAAAAAGGCAGGGTGAGGGTGCCCTGAATGCTTCAGAGCCTTGGCATATCTGTTACCCAAWGCCTAAATCTGCTGGAGGCATAATGTATGTTAATTATCTATGTATGGATTGCTTTGATTTCCAGCTCCTTAGAAATCTAGAGGGTGTAAATGCAGCACTGTGCAGATATCTGATCAAAATTCATAATACTGTTTTGTCTCTTGGCTGCCTACGGAGGTGCCCTGGTGAAAATAGTCCTGGGCTGATAGTGATCATCAAGGAGCTGCAGGGTTTAATTCCCTATGCACAGCAGCTACCCAAGCACGACTGTGCAGAAATCAGAGCAGCAATCCCTTTCAATAGCAGTCTTCATTAAGACAGTATCTTCTTTAGAAAGCTGGTGGGATGCTTGGAGGTAAGAGAAGGGCATTTCTTAACTCCTGCATTCCTTTTCGCAGGTCTTGAAAGCCTCTCTTGAAATGAAATGTAAGTGCCATGGAGTTTCTGGGTCATGCTCTATCAAGACCTGTTGGAAAGGCCTTCAAGAGCTGCGAGACATTGCACTGGACCTCAAAAACAAGTATTTATCAGCCACCAAGGTCGTTCACCGACCCATGGGCACGCGCAAATACCTCGTGCCAAAGGATATCGATATCAGGCCGGTTAAGGAGACAGAGCTGATTTACCTGCAGAGCTCACCTGATTTCTGTATGAAGAACGAGAAAGTGGGGTCGCATGGGACCCAGGACAGGTGAGGATTTCCATGTTGTGTTGACAATGCTCTGAGCCCCAAAGAGGGAAGAGGTAGAGGGGACTGAGTATAAGTAAAAAGCAAGTAACTGTGGAGGTAGCACATGCATGCAGGTCAAGGACATCTAACTAATAGCATGGTCCACAGATGCCCAGGCCTTTCAGTGGTGGCTGTGGCCAGGACAGGGTGTCAGACACCCTTTTTGTGTTACACAGGCAGGTACAAACTACCTTTTGAAGGTAGCTCCTTCATGAAAGTCATGCGGGCAACTTGTCTCTACAGGACTTGCAATGATCAAGCACCTTGGCTTTACCATGTTGAGTTCCTCTAAGTCATTTCTTGCAATCATTGCTCATGTGATGTAAGCTACTTTAAGTAGGCAAATGTTAACTCTGTTGGAACCAGTACTCCCAGGAAGTCTTACAAGAATACTGTAGCTGATGGTGAGGAGCCTTAAGATGCATCTATTGCATTTTAAAGAGCAAAGTATGTTTGCACTGCTACTGCCTATACAGAGGAATTTCTTCCTTTTAGTTCCATCCAAGACAAATCAGGTATCTCTTCAGTAGTTTGAGCATCTCTAGGTGGATGTCACCATCCACCTAKATGCATTTTTTGCTGCATTTTTTCCACTTAGCAGTGATCTAGTTCTCCAGCATGACGTGTCTTGCAGGATGAGAACAGCCTTTGCTGTTCTCTGGATGAGATGCACAAATAACGCCCAGGCTGTGTGTGTCTGGTAGTATCCCAGGGCGTTTGTTAAGTGAGGTGCAATGATTGATTTCAGGTTGGCTCATTAGTTGCTGTCTAACAACTTGGTTTTCTTTAACTACTTCCAGCACTCTTCCTTGCTCTTCATGTTACCTGGTGGTGCAATCTCAGGTGGTGATGTTATAGAGTGAAGGCATCAACATTTTTGCAAGGTCCTTCCATGTAAACTCTTGTTAGTTGTAGTGGTCTTTCCACTATGTTTTGAGAAATTTAGTGGAAAGAACATTTTATCATAGCAGAAATGAAGTTAAATAACCCAGACACAGAGATACCTCCTCCATAGAGTGCTGTGATTTGTAGGAAGTGTTCGGTGAGATAGCATTGGCATTGGCCATTTAATCCGCAACCACAACCCTATCAAAAACAAGGTGAAAAATGTTTATGAGTAACTGTGGATCATAGGGGAAAAGCATGTGCTGAAACTGTTCTGTGAGGGAAAATGTCATTTCAGTGGAAGATATGTTTTTGAGGGTTTTTTTTCTGTAGATTTTGACCAATTTATTTCTGGAAAAAATACTTCTTTCTTGGGCCACTCTGCTTTGCAATGAAAAAAGAATTGGGAGGTTGTTTGGAAATTGATTTCATAGGACGCATGAAATCAGCAGGCTAAGTTGTGTCAGAACCCAAATAAGTTCATTATAAATTTGCCAAATGAAACATTTTCAATGAACTGAAAAGATTTTAGAGGGGAGGAAAGTGCAACTTCTTACTCATCTAAATCCAGTTTAAAACAGGTCTTGCCTTTTCTTTATCTGAGCAAAAAAATATATGTCAAGATCTTGAGAGCTTGGGATTTTTTTCCTTTTTTTTTCTGGGGGTGGGGGGGGAGGTTGGGATAGGAAAATGTGTGTTCATTTATCCCGAGCTGTGCAACAGCGGTGATTAATTGTGAAGGTCTGCGGGAAATGAGACTGAGTGAGGATTTAGAGGACTGAGATATTAAGGCAGGAGGCAACTTTTAAAATGACTAAAATGCTGAGAAATACTGCTGATTTTCAGACATGCAAGATGGTGTTGGCTTTGGGAAGGTAGGAGAGAGCTGTAGTCCTGTGTTGAGCCATAGGGGATTGCTGGGATGTAAAGGTCATGTGTAATTACAGTCATTTTAATTGTAATCCACTGGCCAGCTTTGAAGAAGATTTAAAGAATTAAAGAATTAAAGAATTAAAGAATTAAAGAATTAAAGAATTAAAGAATTAAAGAATTAAAGAATTAAATTTGCGGAGGAAATATATGCAAAATCCACTTCAAGTGTTTACAGGTCCATCCCTTCTTCACTGAGGGAGCAATGAAAAGAAGGGGAGCTTAGCTAACCCAGGCTTCCTCCTTCTCCCTTTCGTGCTTATTTTTCCTCCATGATCTTTTTCTCTTTTTTTTCTTTTTCCCATGGAGGAAACATTTCACATTTCTTAAGCCTGGTGGCTCCGTTCCAGCCAGACATGGGGTTGCAGAGATAGTGCCTAATGACAGGGATGAGGGCAATGGGAACACAAAGAGCTGCTGTTACACAGACCAGGGGAAAAAAAAAAATGTGGTTTACACTTGCTCCACAAAGATGTAAAACCCTCACAAGGAAATAGCCCAAACAGGTTTTTATTTTAGAAGTCAAGCCCCAGGGGTATCTTAGCATTTGATCCTTGCACACGTCAAAAAATTGGGGAGATCCTTGCTGTTGCCTGCCAGGACAATTTTTAAGGATATTTTTATAGCAGATGGAATCAAAAAGAGATTTTAAATCTTTTGTCCCACAGTTTGCAAAGTGAGCAACCTGCCGAGCTCCCAGACGGAGAAAAAGGCATTTATTTGTACTGCTGGTGCAGGGATTTTAGTGACACCAATTAGGCAAGGCAAAAGGAGGCAAGTGGGAAGCAGGATGGCAACCACGGTGTAATGTTCTGATGCTTTTCAACAATCTAATTTTTTTTTTTTCCATTTCAAGCGGGATGTTAAAATTCACATTGCTTGCTTTTGAATTTTCATGAAGAAAATTGATTCCTTGGCACCATCCTCCCTTCTCCTTGCCAGGTCTGGTGGAAAGAGGACTGAGGTTGATGGCTCGGTTGCAATGCCCTGAATTGTTGGGTTACAGCGTACGCTGCAAGCAACAATTCTGTGCTGGCAGGCGGGTGGAAGAGATAATCTAATCATCCACTTCCCTCTCTTCTACGCTCTCTAATTATCCCTTGCGTTACTTGGATTTATTGTGCTCTTTAGGGGCACAAAAGGGGGTCGAGTTACTTTGTGCTGGAGCCGCGTGAAAGTCCTTCTCAGAAAACATGAGCTCAGCTGCTCCAAAGCCCTTTAGAGCTCTTGGCCGAAAGGCTTTCAAAGCCTCCTTAGGAATGAACCTGGAATGTTTTCTAGGATACCTTGGCCTTCCTGAGCTTTTATTTTTGCTGAAAATCAAAATACTTTGGGATCTGCGTGCCTGCGAGCAGTTGGGGCGTCTCCAGGTTTCAAAGCCAGGGACCTAAACCCAAGCCTGAGATGTGGAGCCTCCTCGCTCTTTGAAGTGCTCAAAATCTGATGAAGGAGCCGAGTTTTACAACTGCCATCCAAGGCTTCTGCAAACAGGTTTGCTACAACCCCAGAACTTACTGATTACGGCCAAACTACTTGTGTTTATTTACCACCGTCACACTTTGGTAGCCAATAAAAACGGTCTGGAGACCAAATAAGAGCAGCATGTGAACTGTATGGCTGTCAATACAAAAAATCTAAGTGCAGAGGGGAAAAAAATATATATTCCTGTTTCAGAGCTTTCCTGGAAAAAACACACTGTAATTCATCTTGTAGCGAGGTAGCTCACTTTCTCCTGCAGGAAAAAAATCCTTATCAGGCTCAAGTAAAACATAAATAATAGCAGATTATGAAATCGGGATCTCTTTTGTGCGAAAAGAAGGAAAAGTATTAACCTTCTTTATCAGGAGGGTGCAATGTATCATATTTCAAAGGCTGCTTAAGGTCCCTTAAGGAATCCAASGAAAGGGAAATTCTGCTATTCATGCAACAGTCTCCTGCTTCCAAAGTCTTGCAGAGATTACTGGGCTGTTTATTAGTGATTTTTCCCAGAGCAGTCTTGGAGCCAAGCAAAAGCCTCTCCCTCCATGCTGAAGACGGGGGGTTTGTTCATTTCTGCAATATAAAACACGAGTCCTAAGTTTCTCCCAAGGTGTATTAAGCTGATATATTTTATTGGATAGGGACCTGCATGTAATTGCTGAGCATGCCTGAGCTGAATATCAATAACTTATTTTGCCTGAGTGGAAATGAAATTTCTTGGTAGACATGTTCATATTTATATAGGGAAGAGTGGTAGTTATGGGTAAACAAAGCATTTGGTGGTTTTTTCTCTTTTTTTTTAACTGAGTCTTTGATTAAAATTCCATCACTCATGGCTCAAGAAACAATATACTGAACTTTCATTTGGTTAAAATTTGTGTGATGATTTGGGAATTTTTGGATCTGTTATCAGGCATGCCACCCTTCTTTTGTGAGACCCAATAAATAATGAATAACGAAATTAGGGAAGTTTGAACCCATCCCACTCTGTTAGAATGGGATTGGACTGTAAGATTTCCTGAAAACGTTTGTGAATAATAAGGTTATTGATAGAAAAAGGAAAAAGTGCAGCAGATGGAAAGTTGAGAGAGAGAGAGGGAAAGAAAAAAGGCCCCTAAGTCAGCTCTCCTAAAGATATTCACTCCCTTTGCCTTAAAACAGAATTGCAGTTAGAGCATCAGGTCTCCAGAAAGGACTTTTCACAAAGTCTGATCTTTCTGGAAGTGAATCTAAACCTCAATTTAGATTGAACTGAGAATGCCTGGGCCATTACTGCAGGTATTTGTTTAACTGGGTCTTAAAAGAAGTTTCCCTAGACAGACTCCGCAATTTCCCTAGGCAACCTATAACAGAGCTTTGCTATGCTCAGAGTCATAATATGAATTCTTCCTTTTTTTTTTTTTTTTTTTTCCAAATCAAACTGGTTATTTCTTATCCTGCCTGCTCTGGATATGAAGAGCATTCACTTGCTCTCCTCATTACTGTGACATTTAATAGGTGGGAAGGTAACTCTCCTTACTTTTCTCAGCCAGCTCTTTCAACCTTTTCTCATTCCTAAACTGTTCCTCTGGCTTGCCTGAGAACCTTCTCACATTTATTTGGATATTTCTCAAAGCATGATGCTTGCTTTTCATTTTAATTCACTTTTGCAAAATGCTCTCAGGTCCTTTTGGCCTAACGTAATCCCACATTTTTTGGAGCTCACTTGCTATTTCTTCATTAATGAAAATACAGGCTGGTTCTGGCATGTCCCTTGATACCTCCTTGCTGACATGAGGTATTGATAACTCTCTTTGGTACAGTTGTTTGCTGTCAGTCCCCAGTTGTTCCCTGTGCATGAGAAAACAATTTAAAAATAGTTAAGAGCCCGCTCTTAAAATCTTATATGAAAGTTGTGTACTTTGATGCATTTTTAGCGATGCCCATTGTGTTACATGTTACTTGGGCATATCATATGAAATATTTTTCCCTCTCTTTCATATATCGCTATGTGTCATTACCAAAGCAAGGGGCACCAAAGAAACTAACAGTGATTTGAAGATCCCCATGATCAACAGATCTGGTGGAGCTCCCAGTGGACTTCTTGTCTACGTATCATCTGGGCACCCCAAAAAAAAAAAAAAAAAAAAAAAAAAGCTGTGTTTAGATCTGCTAATGGGACAGAAATGAGCTGGCATTCACAGAGAAAATACAAACATCATCTCCTAGTAGCTTTTAATGGGGGTAACATCATCTTATTTAGCTTCAGACATTCAAAAGTTAGGTAATTAAGCTGGTAGGTCACTGTTTTCCTTCACTGAAAGTCAACTGGAGCATAGTTCATGTCATTCAGTTCATGTGGAGTCTCCTACTCTGGAGGTCTTCAAAACCCGCCTGGATGCCACCCTGTGCCACATGCTCTAGGTGTGCCTGCTTGAGCAGGAAGGTTGGACTAGATGATCTGTAGAGGTCCCTTCCAACCTTAAATATTCTGAAAATTCCTCCATGCTGCACAAGAAACTACCTCTATTATGAACGAGGGAGTATCTGTTGCTGAGAGATGTGAAAGAGCTCTTAAATTTGGTAGAAGATGAATAATTTTTAGGTAGACAAAGAGTCACAGACCTTAATTTTGGTTACTAGGCTGTCTTGCTCAAATTCTGCTAATGCCAAGCTCAGATGGTTTTAGGGAGAGCTAGAATATACCGCCCGTCACATTGGGCTCTTCTCTGAGTTACTTGGATTTCCAGCTGGGAATTCTTCCTCAGGTCCCTGCAGAACAACACTGAAACTCCTCTCTTCCATAACTGGTATCTTATGAAGAAAAATCCCCATGAGATAACTCTGGGGCTTTTTAGCCTCTCCATCTGGGATAGGATTCTCTAAACCACAAATACCTCCTTGCCCATCTCTGCAGAGAAGCCACCCCTGTGGTGTAGTTTGGGCTTGATGATGCTCAGAAATGCATTTGCAAATGACAGCTGGTAGCGTGAGACTGTGGATAGGYGGATTGAATGGGATTTGTCCATTCAGCAAGGCCAACATCTCCAATCTTGCAAAAAGAAGGAAAGAAAACAATGGCAATCAGAAAGCATGTTTCTGGGCCAGGACCTTGGCCAGGATTATGGTTGAGGCATCGTTTTTCACTGGTCATCCATATGCTTTGGGAGGGTTGGTTAAGATACATTCAATTGCATCACGCTTTTCCTCTGAAACTCTGGAGAAGGACATTTCTCTGAGTTGCTGAAACTGTACTGGCCTGGGCCCAAAGGAAATGAGATGATTGAGCTTAACCRTCAGCAGGGAGCCTGCAGAGATGGCAGCTGAGGTCTCTGACAAGCAGACACTTGGGAGTAGCTTCTGTGGGTAAACTCTGGTCTTTGGGCATCTTCGTCTTCACCTACTARCTCCTTGTACACATAGTCACAGCTCTAAAAAAATGCCTTTGTTTTGGCTCATTTAAAAAAAGTTAAAGATTATTCATCCCTTCCTATCATGTAAATTAGGGAATGGAATATCTGGTTAGTGGCATTGTCAGGAAAGCTTTCTAACAAAATAGAAAGGGTCAGGAATGGGTCAGGATCTTTGTTTTGGATATGCATACTCCCTCCTTCTGAATGTCTCTATTTCTCTAATACTTAATCGGAAATGGAGGGAAATGTGGGGGATTTTTAAATAAGATTTTTTTTCCCCCTCTTTATTTCAGCTTAAGTAGGATGGGCTTGCCCTTGGGAAATTCAGATTGATATACGTATATTATATATGTATTAATGTGTATGTAATCCCAGGAGTGGATATAAGGAGAGGGAATTTCCCATTTTCCACACAACAGGTATAAGAGTTTTACTCTGCACTTCAATCAAGTCAATTCAACTGCAGGATGCTTTGTATGTCTGGGAAATATCCTTTAGGGTAAACTGACTGCTTAGCACCAGGTGGCATGGATGCATCTTATGATGCTGTGCTCCTTCAGACTCCTGCTCCTCACTAGGTGAAACTAGGGGCAACCACCTTTCCAGCCACGGGTAAAGCTGAGTAAGATTTTAAATACCCTCTCCTAATGTCAACATTCCTGTACTTGAACCTTTGCTCTGAATATTTAACACATTTGCTAATACATTTACGAGGAGTCATTCTGAGGTTTCCTGGTGGAGGGTTCATGGGGTAGCAGCAGTTCTCTTGGTTCAATGTTAGGCAAACGTGCTCTGTGTGGTTGCAGACTTCAGCTTCAGTAGAGGCTTTCAAAGGTTTGTGAATATTTACACACAGTCCTGAATGAGGGAAAGACAGGAGAGCCTTTAAAAATTGAACCTAGAGAGGAATGTGAGTCAGAAAAAACAAACAGGAGGCCCGTCTGAGTCTGAAATAAATAAAGGAAGCATAGGAACAAAATCTCACCACCTCATTAATCCCATAACTTCTCCTAAAGCATTACCTCATTAGGAATTCTTGTAAATCTCATGGATTTGTTCCCATCTAATAGAGTGCTCAGCTCAGTAGTCCAGCTCATGCTCTTCTCTCTTTTCCCAACCCAAAACAGCCTTAAAATATCCCAAATAACTAGGCAAAATAGGATTTAGGAGATATGTCAGTAATTCCCCACATATTCCAATCTGCCTTTCATTTAATGATGTCAAGAGACTCCATCAAGTTCTCAGTCTTACTGTGTTGGGAACTTAATGAGATCTTTTACTCTAAGGTGCTAGAGCGCAGTTGAGCATCTGACCAAATGCCAGCATTTTCACCCTGGTTTATCTTTACAATAACTGGCAAAATGGCATCTTTAGGACATGTTCCGTCTCATCCAAAAGTGAATACCAAGTCAATGTCTCTTGTTCAGGTCAACTAAAGATCAACCCAGCATGACAGATTGCGGTGGGCTTGTCTGTACCACAGAGCAATGAAATGTGCTCTGAGATCTAAGGTTTGGGGAGATTAATCCCTCCTGGTGTGATGGTAGATGTCAARAGTCTTTGGAAGGGCCAAAAAAGGAGAGAGTTTTTGAGCACAGGATCACTTTTTACCTTTTTCTGCTTTATCAGGGCAATGCATGATGCAAAAGGAATTTCTCACATGGACGTGTGCTTCCCTGTGTCATTGCTCACTATGTATTCAGAAGCAGCTAGACATGTTTAAGGAAATATTTTAAGATACTTTCAGTTTAAGATACTTCCAGCCTGAAGGTCTTGGGAGAAGGGGGCTGTTGTTAGAGGATGGTTGAGTCACACTTTTGTAGAGTCACATCCCTTCCAAAGGTCCTCATCGCTGGTGATTAAAGAAGGAGATTCCCCAACTCACRAGTTACCTTTGCTGGGAAGTAGTCACAGTGAGGTAACCCCATATCATGCCAGACTTAGCAGCCTSAATTTAATTAAAAGCTGAAGCAAAACAAGCAGTAAAATCCTGTGTGATATTGGGCGAAGCATCATCCCGCACTGTCGTGATGCCTGCTCCCAGGTCAAGACCCTAAGTGTTGTAGGGCCAGCTCCCTGCTGCCTGCACCAGGCTGGGAGATACTTGGAAGGGAAAGTGCAGAGTCTTACCCTGCTTGTATCCATAGTCATTTCCCTGATATGGCCAGGCTGGAGAAGAGCCTGCTCAGGAGCTTTCCCAGCTTGGGATCATTGGCACAGAGCCTGTACTCTGACTGCAGAATTTCTCCTCTGTTCCTTCTCAGATTGAGCAAACATCAGCCTTTAGGGGATCATCTTCTCCCAGCTCCCTTCAGACAGCTTCAGAGGAATATGGGCCTTAGCGCTATGGGTTATATTTCAGTGGAGACATCACCATTGCTTCTCTCCCTTGCCCATAAGGGATGCAGAGACCATAATGGGAATTAAATGCTATTCTGGGTGTCAGAGCAGATGATGTGAATCTGTCAGGGAGTTTCAGAGTTGGTGATCTGCATACAGCTCTGTGGCCCTTTTATCTCATTGCAGTTGTCCCCATGTAGCCCTCGTTTGCTGCAGCCAAGGCTGAAACGTGTCCCCTTTCCCTGGCACCTTGCAGAGTCATCCAGCAATGACCCACCTCATCCAGCAATGACCCATTCTTGGTGTCCCAAGCTCTGCCAGGGGCGTTGCTTTTGCTCACTGCATCTCCTCTATTGCAGGCAATGCAACAAGACCTCCAACGGGAGCGACAGCTGCGACTTGATGTGCTGTGGCAGAGGCTACAACCCCTACATGGACAAAGTGGTGGAGCGGTGCCACTGCAAATACCACTGGTGCTGCTACGTGACCTGTAAAAAGTGCGAGAGGACTGTCGAGAGATACGTGTGCAAGTGAGACCCCCTCCTCGCTCCCACCGGGAGCCAAGRTGCCAGCAGAACCCATGCACTGCTCACAGAAGAGAAAACATTTCCCCGACTCAACGTCACTTATCTTGTAAAGACACAGACTTGGAGAGAGATGGTAGGAGGAGAAAGCAACTGCAAAGTGAAAATAGGACCCTTAAAAAAAAAATGTAAAAAGTGGAAAGCTTTTCCCCACCAATAAAATGCTCTCTGAGAAGATAAAAACTCCTTTGGGATGGTATCTTCTTCCAAAATATTTCCTATATTGCCAATGACATCCAGCCATCAAGTGCCTTAGTATTTTGAGAAACAAAAGTAGAAATTTTCAGCAACGGAAGAAAAACAACTCTTGTTGGAAACTAACAAATGCCCCCACCCACTAAAGCCTTCTAGTGTGGATATGGGATCTGCTTTAGGAGCATCCCAGCAGAGAAAACTCCACAACTTTTCAGCAATAAATATCTGTTGCCAAAGACTTTTTTTTTCCCTTTTTTTTTTTCATGGAAGCATCCACTCAGGATGGTAAAAGTAGAAAGATTTTCAGGTGCAGGCCTGAGATTTCAAAGTAACCGCTGCGGGAAAAGCTGTTCCCCATTATATCAGAGCTGGTTCAAATAAAAACCCACGAGATGCTGAACACAGTGAGAACTGGAGACCCTACGAAACGCTTCGTGGGCATGGGGTCCACAGATAGGATCCATCCAGTGGGTGAGATGCAGAAACAAAGACAAAAAAAAATAAAATAAAAAAAATCCTGCTTGTTTTCTCTACTCTGTTTGGATCTTTTGCCCCTAATCGTTGTTGCTTTACTGCACGGGGCCACCCAAGGCCTTTGAAATCTGCCAGTGCCTCTTTTCCCTCAACAAAACCATTGTGGAACCCCAAGAAACTCCAGAGCCCTCAACACTGCTCAGTCCCAGCTCTGTTAAGAGCAGGCACAAAGGTTAACAGCTACGATCCGCAGATCAAAGTGGGACAAATAAGACCCTGACCCAGCGAAGAACCACTATCTGTGGCTGTACATATTTTCTTTTGTACGCGAAACATACAGAAATATTTATAAGATATATCTCGGCGCTTTCCTCTTATCCTCCTTCTTACGTAAATATATCTCTATGTTATAAACAAGCCTTAACAATAGTATGAAATAAATGCTGAAGTTACTGGTGCAACAGCAGAATCCTAGAATCATTATGTTTCATTCAAGGACACTCTTTCTTACTTGGAAAGCTGTTCTAGTTTCCCTCCCAAAGAAAGGATAAGAGGCATTTGCAGGCGTGGGATAGAGAAGTTCCACTATTCCCTATCTCCCCAGACTGTTCGTTTTCAAGAGAATTAGCCAAGACACGGCTGAGGCAATGAAACTTGTGACTGCAGTGTTCACTCAAAAGCTTCCAGGATTCTCTAGATCCCTTTATCCAGGTCTTTGGGCATCTAGAAGACACATTGCTGCCTCAAAGCCATTGCATAGGGAGAAGTAAAATGGGACGCACTTGTGGCCCATCATCTTTTTGAGGAACGCCATGGCCATGATTAAGGGTGGGAGGAATTTCTTCCTGGCCAGATTTATGTACAATGAAGACATGACTTGCATGGAGCAGTGTGTGGATCTCTATGTGGAATGTCCTAGAGCCCACCATAAACTGAGTTCACCTCGAGTCATTSCTACCCTTCCTGTGAGGCCTCCTTGATGCAGTCAGCCAACCTCTTCATTCTCTAAACTGTGTGCAAGGAGAGCATGCATTTTCCAAGAAGGAAATACCGCTGTCTTCCTCTGAACGTTTGTTTTCACCCACTAGGTCAATGGGTAGCAAGYGCCTATGACATGCTGCTGCATAGAGCTCAAGAGTTGGGAGAAAAATGCCCAGCATTGCAAACTAGGGAGCTAAACTGGAGATATTTTATTCTCCTTGACTACTCTTCACATAACTGCAGCAGGTCCAATCTCCYCACCTCCCTCCCTCCCCTGCAGGTCCTGCCAAGAGCAGGCGAAAGGAGGCCTTCAGTGGGTTGTCAGTGGTTTATGTTACTGTCACCCTGTAAAAAGCCTGTGGGCTCTGAGGTCTGCGCTGCTCTGTGTGATGAGCGCTGGGTGTCCCTAGGCTGACACAAAGACAGGTTGGTGGCAGGAATCCCACTGCTCTCTGGAGCCAGAGTTTGGCTTTGTTCAATATGCAAAGACATGGTCAATTTTTTTTGTTGTTGTTATTTTAAGGCATTTTCTTTTTAATTTCAGTTTCTCATGAGGCCAAAGAGGCAGGAATATTCTGACTGAGGGAAAATTTAAGTGTTTCAGTTCTGCTCTGTAAGAACTCTTTTTCTTGCTCCCTTGCTGATGTGTTGAGTTTTTCAGCTTGGCAAAAAAAAAAAAAAAAAAAAAAAAGAAAAGAAAAACAATGAGATGCAAGAAATGCTCTATCTCTGATGTCAAAGCTCTGTTCCTCAGCTGCATTTCCCAAGTTAGAAGAATCAGTATCATTACAAAGTATGAAAAAAAACGTGGGTACACCTACCATTCATGTGCAGAACCTAAGACCATCAGCTGGGACCTCTAAGAAAGCATTAGCTAGTGAGCAACATACTGCCCAGCAGCACGTTACTAAAGACAGGGAACGAAATGGCTGAAGTGTTTGGAGGTTTTCGATTTGTGGGATCCAGGCTCAAAAAGTCTGCTTGCATCTCTTAGAATCCATCGCTGTCTTCACCTCAGCTTTGCTGAACTAGAGTCACTGTGGTCACAGCCCTTGTCATTGATTTTTGGTACATGAATCAACACTTACACCATTTTTTTTCCCCATAGCTTTCAAATTTAAGGGTTTCTTTTCTTCTCTGGACAGACCAACTCCCAAACCAGGGCATTAGCGATATGCCCAGGTTGACAGGACCAAGACGAGAGTCATACACAGGTCCAATAATTACAGCCTCTCTTGCTGCACAGTCCTTCTTCATCCAGCAAATCAGGCTCATCCTTCTCCTGGTGGTCTGGCACTCTTTAACTTTTACAAAACATCTTTTCATGAGGGAGAAGCAGTGGCTTCTCCCTTTTCCTTCCCTTTCCCTTTTCCTTTCCTTTCCTTTCCTTTCCTTTCCTTTCCTTTCCTTTCCTTTCCTTTCCTTTCCTTTCCTTTCCTTTCCTTTCCTTTCCTTTCCTTTCCNCTCATCCTTCTCCTGGTGGTCTGGCACTCTTTAACTTTTACAAAACATCTTTTCATGAGGGAGAAGCAGTGGCTTCTCCCTTTTCCTTTCCTTTCCTTTCCTTTCCTTTCCTTTCCTTTCCTTTCCTTTCCTTTCCTTTCCTTTCCTTCCCTTCCCTTCCCTTCCCTTCCCTTCCCTTCCCTTCCCTTTCCTTTCCTTTCCTTTTTTTTTTTCCTCCCTCTTTCAATACAAACTGAAGAAAAGAAGTCTATGACATGAGACCATACTTCTGCAATGGCTAAGAGCGCATTCTGCTCCTTGCAATCTTACTCCAAAGCTTTTTATTCCCGGCACCAACAGCAAAGCACGGAGAGGCCAGAGGAGAAGAGCATCCCTGTTCTTCCGTGCAACGCTTGATGCCACACTAATCCGCACAGGTTCCCTGAAATACAGCTGCCAAATGATTTTCTCTACATGTATGTCCTGAAGGATACTTGGGGGAAGATTTGTCACAAATCTGTTTCATAGGGTTTTGCAAGTAAAATGTATACTTGATAGCAGGACAGGCCTTTTTTGTGCCTACATTTCCTTCCCCCAAACCTACAGGGACAAGTTTTCAAAGTTTTGCACTGAAACACTGGAGTGTTTCAGCTTGTGAGATAAATAGTTTTTAGTAATTGTGAAGGTTTCTGTTGGGTGATGCTAAGTTCTCTGTCTCCTAATATGCCCTACCAGGTCCTAACAGCTGGTATAATTTGGCCCAGCTCCACATACTGCTATACAGCTCTGTTGATTTACATTAGCTGGAAAAATACAGCTGATATATTCCCATAAATATTATTATTTCAAATTATTACAGCATTATCCCTGAGGGAAAAAAATAAAAACAAGCTATCTTGAAAAGTATTATGTTGGTGGCTTTGCAGCATTTATTCATTTGAAAAAATATATTGATGATTTAATAAAACAGCTTGTACTTAATGCTATCTCCAAATCTGAGGATTTAGATCTTGTGTGCATCCAGCTGGCTTTACATATTTTGATGAATTCTCACTTGTCCTCACTCTGCTACAGTATTATATCATTTAGGTTGTTCTCCATGATAGATGGACAACATTCACTATAGAAAGGTCCCATCGGATTGTTAGTTTTAGTCTGCAAAAYGGAAAGTATCTTAATAAGGCTGAAGAGGCGGCTTCACACACTGCTCAAAAGGGGGAAAAAAAAAATAGCGGAAACAAATCTGAATACAATTAGCAGCGCCTTTGTCAGGAAAGTGATAAAAGAGTCCCTGAGGGAACATCCCTGTTTCTTGATAGAAAACAGATCACTGTARACAACCATTAGGATCCTCTGAATTCACTGCTCTGGGGCTACCTGCTCCAGGAAAACATGAGATGGAGGCTCCAGAGGTACAACGGGATGAGCAGTGGGAGGAAAATGCAGCCCTTGCTTTTGCTTTGCCTTAAAAAGTGCATCCAGCTCCTTCTCTTCCTCCTGCTCCTCAGTAGATGGCAGAGCAGGAGGCATCCAACAAGATCCAACAACATTCAAGCAAGTCATGGAGCTTAGTGCAGTGAAACCATCCTGTACTGCCTGGAGTCACTTTTTTTCCCCCCAAAAATGGTCTCATACAGCTCTTCTCATCATCATGCACTCTGCAACAGCCCTGGATAGCTGTTCTTCAGCACTCCACCAGGAAGGATTTGCCTTTCCTTGGCTTGGGAAGAGCATTGTTAAACACCATGGTTTCATCTGCAGGAGAAGAGTTTTGATCGGATCTGGCATGGGCACAACTTCAACCTCTACGCGTGGGACATGGAGCAGAAAAGGAGATCAGGGAGATGGGGGAAAGAGCAGAAAACTTAAAATCCACCCAAGATTAATGACTTTAACATGTACAACATGTTTTGTTTTGCTTTGTTTTCCCCTCAGGACCAGTTTCATCAGTCAGACAGTTTGATTAAGTATCTCAGCATAACTATGGTTTATTCATCTAGAGTGAAAGTTATCCCTTGTTCAGGAAAGCAACATTAGCTTTATTCTCTATCCAACCAGCTAGTAATAATATTAATAAAAATGATAATAATGGTGTTCATTGTGGGTTCTTATTTGCTTTGTTAAGAGTAAGTAGACTTGGTCTACTTTGCAATAATCAAATGAACTATCTTAAAGATCTTTTCTGAAATTAAAGATGCCATCTGGGCTGTGTGGAATTTTTTTGGAGCTTAATATTCTAAGTTTTTCACCAGAATCACATGGGCTAGGCAATTTAAAAATAAATAGAAATAGAATAGAATAGAATAGAATAGAATAGAATAGAATAAAATAAAATAAAATAAAATAAAATAAAATAAAATAAAATAAAATAAAATAAAATAAAATAAAATAAAATAAAATAAAATAGAAAGGCCAAATAAGTTCTCAGGAAAGTCTTGCAAGACTCCAAGAGTTTGGACATGAAGGGAAATGCTGCAAATTTTGCATAGCTAATGGGAAAGTCTTGAGATTTGTGATGTTGCTCTGAGAAGCTCGTGCTGCACAGGGYTGAATCTCACACTTAGAAATTGCCATGGATTGAGTTACTTTGAGAGTTTGCCCGTTTGCACAATATAGCATCCGCTTAAATGGAGGCTGCTCGTACGCTTAAAGCTAAACATGTGGATAAGTGTTTTTCTGGATCAGGGCCAAAGCGCTGAAAACCTTGGAGAACTGAATCCTATAAAGGCCAGTTATCGATATCTCAGATCTCTCTAAGTGGTAACTGCTGACAAACATAGGCTTTTTAGAATGGAGACCCACATTTCTTTTAGTTTTCCTATGGCTAACCCAGGGCCTCAAATTCACTGAGCCTAGGATCTGATCTGCTAGGTGGTGATGAGCGATGAATCTGGGCTGGATTTAAGATTGGACTTCAAAGCAGAAGCTGTTAAAGTCCAGTAGAGGGTCATGGTTTACTTGGGAAGTCTGATTTAAGGAGAAGGAAGAGAAGGTACAAAAAGCTGGAAAGGATTAAAACAAATGAACATTTTAAATATCCTTCATTGATAAGCAACAGGTATGGGCACACCACTATGGGTTGGAGTGAGGGCTGCATCTCCCTGCATCAGGCTGCTCATCAGTGTTCACAGCCCCAAATTTATCCCAGCCAGGATGCCTTAGATATGCGTAGCCTCACCTCCAACCTCTTCAAGATTAACTATGTTTTCAAAATTACTGTTGAATTTCAGAACAAACATATTTAAAATCAACTATTCTAAGGTCCTTCTTTCTTTCCAGCTTTCTGCTTACCACCACGATTTCTAGTCTGAGAGTGCAAGTTCTTTAAGAGAAGATGTTATAATCGCTATAAAAGTCATTAATAGCAGCAATTGCAACAAGAATGAAAATCAAGTGGTGGTTTTATCTTGAGACAATTTCCTCCTGAGTCCCGGAGGCAAAGGAGGATCCAAACCTAGCTCTGCTACATGCAGACACAGAAAACCTGCACTGCCTGTGGCTACTTTCCTATCACCTACCCATTTAATGTGCAAGTCATTTTACAAAATGCTGCACTTGTGTCCCTTCACAGAGCTGGTGTCAACCAGGGCCAGGCTTGCTCAGGCAAARTTTTCATTTCTAACCTGCAGATGGACGGAATGCTCTCTCCAGAACTGCTCTCACATAGCTTGGGAAGATTAAAATGCCACCTCCTTTCTCACCTCTGCAGGTGTTTCCTTTCTYGCTCAGGCAGCTTGCAAGCTGCAGGAAACATGGAGTTGGAAGTAGTTTTGTATTTAGGGAGAGTGGGAGATGATCACTAGAAACTCTCTGCATGTTCACACGCGCCCTTGCTGTGGCATAAAGATGTCAACCCCAAAAAGGTTGATGTCAACCCCAAAAAGGTTGGTCCGTCATGGGCCAACCAACTGAGTGACACTCAGGAATGAGCTCTGGAAAGCCATCTGTGATCCAGCCACGTCTCAGTGTGGGGAAGGTCCTGTCTTATAGCTGCTACTGACTGAAGCCAGGTCAGACTCCCAGGTTCAATGCTCACAACTCCAAATTACCCTGGGGRAAGTTTCTGAACTAATTAAGACCTTAGGGAAAAGTCTGAAGTTCCTAAACGCATTCCCCTGGGAGGAATTCACCTCCTGCAARCTGTTTTCAGCTCCCTGCACTGTCAATAAAAAGAAAAAGGTATTTCTAGAGTGCTGGAAATCTGGCATGCCTCCAAACAAGGGATCAAGACTGGATGAATTGTGCCCCTTGGGAATTAGTGTGACCCTTTTTATATAGACATCCATATAGCAGATGTTGGAAGTCACATGAGATTTATCCACAATCCGATGCCTGGTATAGAGACACTTCTGAATATAGGTCTGTGATGGTATAAACCAAGCTAATTAGTTGTTAAACCAAAACAGACTATTAGAACCAAGGCATGACTCCATATGTCTCCCATGTTCAAGATGACGACAGTGAGCATCTATTATTTTATGTAAATTGTTTAAATAAACTTCCAGATAAAACAACAAAACTCAGGGGATAAAATCAAATATTATAAACATCTGAATACAGCTGATAAGATCTATAGTTTTCATTTTCTCACCATTAGTGGGAACATTTTCTTCCTGGGACTTGCACATAACCCTGAGAAAACTAAGGAGATACTTTTCATGGAGCTTGGATAAACCATCCAAGCCAAACCATCACTATCTACTTTGCTGTAACAAAATCTCAGACTCAGAGACCCCAAACTTGATCTACATTGATAATTGCGTATTGTTAATTAGAAAATCACTTTTCCCCCCCATCCTTCAAAAAGATTAYTCCAGATGATAAAAACATAGACAAAGTTCAAAGAAAAAGGAATGTTTTATAGTAATCATGTTTAGAATGAAACTTGGAGTGATGGTAGATGATTTCTCCTTGCAAAATATTTTCCATTACTTTATGTGTTAACATCTTAAGTGCCCTGGCTTATCTTCAGAAGGCTTTGATAAGGTCAGAGATCTTCCTGTGTAGAAAGACTCTGATCTACTTATTTTCAGCCTTTGTATCCTCAAGATGTTCTTGGTCATTGCAAAGAAATTCAGCTGAAATGTTACAAAGCAAAAAACTCAGGACTAGGAGGAAAGCACTTCCAAAGGCCAAAGTGTTTTAGGCAACTAAATCTGATAGTCAAAGAGACTTGACTGCCTTAGTGGCTAACATGTCCGTATATATATTATATTTTTTGGTAGTCCAGAGCAGTTGTTCCTTCCTGGGTTTACATCTGACTAGAGACTCAGACTAGGTATAAAGGAATGAGTCCAAGAATTGACTGAGATTTTCATTAAATAAGAGATCCATACACTTTTAGCACAGCCAAACAGGATTTAATGATTTTTGTTGTTTACCATAACCCACAGTTATTGGGGTGTTTTTACGCAGACAGGCATCTGGGGTGAGAATCATCTCGTCCATATTTTGGTGACTGAACAGATGCCCACATCTGAGCTAAGTCGGTGTCATCTTTCTGAAGGAAATKAAGTTTTCTGTCAGGGTTGAAAGGATGCATGGGATCGTTCAGCTCAGCAACTCCTTGGACATACAGGGAAAGGACAAATTGGCTGCATTGTCTGGCCAATCTCACCTAATTCTGGATTATAATCAAATCCAGAATTRGTTCTTCTGAGTTTCATGCTAAGGGATTTTTCAAAGCTCTAGCTGGGGCTGGCTAAAAGAGCTCATATATGCTAGAATTCCAATGGAGGTGGGTCTTATATTTATCATCACCCTGTAACTAGGGCTGACACAAAAAAGATTAAAGTAATAAAATCCAAAATAGAACATCTTCTTCCAAGGTTTCTTTAAAGGGCAAAAGTTTTCAACTAGGATTTACTATGACAGGATAAAGTACATTTTCAGACTCAGCTTCTTAATGGGGTACATCTGCTTAATGTAATTTTGCATTTGAGCTATGTCTTGACAGATACAGGCACAGCCTGAGCTCTGTTCAGCAATACTGACTTTCACTGGAATCAGATAAACTCAGTCTAATAAATTAGTTTTACTGCTCTTAGTATCACCCTGTTATCAYAGTGAGTGATTTAGTCTGGGCTTCCCAAACTGAAATGAAAAAAAACTTAGTCTCAAATTCAACAAAAATCTCTCTCTCTCTCCTTCTCCATTTCTTTTTATTTCTTGCATCTCCTCTTTCTCTCCTCTCCTCCCCTGTCCTCCTCTCTCTTTTTTTCTTTCTCCCAGTGATGGGCTATGTAAAGAAATTCACCGTTGCATTTTTAAAAACTTTTCTTGCCCCAATAGAAGCTATTTAATTAGGAAGTTGTGACCTAGTTCTCAGCTGGTGTAAATCAGCAGCAGTGATTTATACCAGCTGAACATATGAATTCTGGTGTTTGGTAGCAGGTTTTAGAGGGCCTGCCTTGTAAAGTGCATTGGACTGTGTATTATATTAGCTACAAGAGCATTTTGTCAAAACACAGTTGTATTTTATGCCATATTTTTTTCATATCCTTTGTATCCCCAAGTTGCTTGCATGGTTAAACAACACAGGAGGAAAGATGGACTTGTGGTTGCAGAACAGATCAGGAATTGGGTGATTATGGTTTAAGTGCCCTCTTAGATCATGGGCAAGTCCCTTGAAGTTGAGGTGCTGAATATCCCATATGAGGTACTGACAGCTCACAAGCCCTGATGAAGCCCACGGTGCTTTACAAGGATCTCAGGGGCCTCAAGAGACACCTGGAGCTGTGAAGGATGCAGACCACAAGTTGGATATTCAAGAGGGAAGGAGGTGGGACTACATCTCTACCCACYATGGTAAAGCTGTGCAGGAAGGACAGTGCAGTAGGAGAGGAGAAYAGAAAGTAGCATTTGCACTTCTTTGAAAATGTTCTTTATTTCATCAAGAAGACTGGCAGAGCTTTTCCTGGGCAGACTGCAGGCGGGGTTATGTCCTGGGACAAATGGATTCACAAGCAGCAATTGATATGTCAGCATCTGATTAGGAGCATCTAAAATGCTGATGAAAGTCTATTCTGTTTGTACCAGGGCAAGTTAGATCTGGTGGGTGCTTAGAAACAGAACAAATGCTTAGAAGTGCTATGTATTAAATGACATATGACTATATGACTATGACAAGCTTTGCCATAGTTTGTCTATCATGGCTGAGAACTATAGCAGAAGTGGCAAGTTCTGCTGGAAGGACTGAATTTGGAATTTGATTTCCATAGAATATAGCTCTTTAACCCCTTGGCCCCCACCTTTGGGAGCACCTTATTTTTTTCTTTCTTTTTTCTTTTCTTTTTTTCCCCTAAGCATATCTATATATCTATCCTCTGTATCTTTAGACAACTTCTGAATTCGGTGGCTGATCTCAGTGAACTTCAGCAGAAGATCATAGAATCACAGAATCATTATGGCTGGAAAAGGCCTTCAAGAGCATCAATTCCAACTGTAAACCSTTCAACACCATGCCTGCTAAACCATGTTCCTAAGTGCCTCATCTACATATTTCAACTCTGCCAGGGATGGCAACTCCACCATCCCTGCCCACTATCCCTGGGCAGCCTGTTCCAATGCTTGACTACCCTTTCTGTGTAGAAATTCTTCCTAATGTCTAACCTGAACCACACCTGGTGCAACTTGAGGCCATTTTCTTTAGTTCCATCTATAGTTATTCTGAAGAAGAGATTGACTCTCACCTCGCTAGAGCCTCCTTTCATTTAGTTGTAGAGAGTGATAAGGTCTCCCCTGAGCTGCCTCTTTCCCAGCCTAAATAACCCCAGCCTCTCAGCCGCCTTTCACCAGCTTTGTTGCCCTATTTTGGAGGATTCAGATCTAAGAAGTATTCAGGATGGAAGACTGCTCATTTACATAGACATGCCAATTTTGTTGCTGTCTTCATCTCAGCTAATTCATCCTGGACTCCCTTCAGAATTGGCGAGTTAGAATTGGTATTCTGGGACCTGTTTCACTGCATCCTCATATAAAATAGCCCMAAAACTTTCTCTTATTAAGATAACTTGTATTGCCAGAGTAGTTCATCATTACTCTCCTAAATTATCAATAATACTTAATTTACTTGGAAGGAATACAAAGTAATTGTTCTTCTTAAGAGCTAGGTAAATTCACTTAGTGATAATAATCCCAAATTCTTGGAACCGAGTTCCTGTCTCTATTCTGGCCTGTCAGTCCTTGAAATGAGATAAATGTATGGACACAATGAGTCAAAGAAAATCACTTCTCTATGAAACACCTATTCATATTCCTGTTCTCCTTTGTGCTCAGTTATAGTTGGGATTTCATAGGAGTGTACTGGAGAGAGGAAAATCATGTTATCCTTTAAATATGGGGTCTTAGCTATAGCTGAACTTTATGTTTGGACTTTGACCAAGCGGCTGGGCTTACATCCCAGTTCTGGAGCTACCAGATGGGCCACATTATTCTCACTTGCAGAAACCCTATCAGACAGGCGAGTTGTTTCAGCCAGAACAGGTCTAATATTTGTGGAAGAAGTAAGGTAGCTATGAGACACTGTGTTCCTGCTGTAGGTGCCATGGTCCTATTGGTATCTGTCCCATCTTGCATCATGACTTGCATCATTCCCTGGGTCGGAGGAATAGAGAGTGGTCCAGTGGGGCACAGCCATGCTATCAAATGAGGTAAGGACTCATTTAGATTTGTCTAAATAGGGATAACTAGCATGTCAGAACAAGGCTCACAACAGCCTGAAGTGTTTTGTGGGGGAATGTTTCAATCTAGCCAACATGTACTGCCAAAGAGAAATGTGTTGGAAATCACACTCYTTTCTTGGACTCAAGCACCTATTTACAGCCTTGATATACCTGATTCTTTGGCTACACTTTACTAGTAAATAAAACAGGCTGGAGTCTGTTTGCTGGCCCCTATGGCAAGTGGCATAGCAGAACTGGAAAACCAATGGCTTTCGATTCCCCCATGAGATTACTTCACCAGTGATGAGTTTTGTGAATGACCCTGCTTTTTTTCTAGGATGACCATGCTAGGATGTTTGGACTCACYAGCTGTCACAATCAATAGTAAGCTAACATTTAAGCAATCTGGAAGACTATGGGAGCCATTGCTCTGGCTCTAGTTGGTTCATTAATACAGGCATAGCCTTGGGGGCTAAAATGTATTTTTATGAACTTTGTAATCTTTTGGTTTCCCTTTCCTGAGATGGCACATGAACTCATATCACCTTTCCATATCCCTCAACACCCTTTTACATAGAGTCCAGTATCTCACCTCTCAATTAGGATGAAGAGCTAACTCATTTGTTTCATGAACCTGGCTCCTAACAGCTTTGCATGATGTCTCCTTTTTTTTTTTAAGAGGGAAATTTCTTAGACTGGAARGGATCCCACTTCCATGTCTCTATGCCACTCTATCATTTTTGTCTAGCTGTCATCCTGTCAAGCTCTCTACCTCCTACTTCAAATAGGTATAATTGAGGCAAAGGGATTCCTAGCAGAGTATAACCAAGAGTTCATAGAGTTGTAGAGTGAGCTGTAGACCTCCTCAGCTGCTTTATAGTGGCCATTTGCTTATTTTTCTTAGGCTGGTGCATCTTAAGAGATTTYGTACTCATAGGGGTTTCATAGGTTTGTTGGTTAAAAAACTATCTTTGTTCTCAGGAACATCAAACACAGGAAATAACATTCATCCTCTCTGACGATATTACAACACATTTTCATTTTACATGTACTCGAATTATGGAAGCTGAGGGAGGAGACTGAGATGGAGAAGGCAGGTCCTTGACTACCTTCTGCTTCTCCAAAGCCTTCTGCCCTTTTCCTCCCTAACCCTTTGCAGAGAGGCAGAGAGAATGGGGAGGCTGACAAGGCTCAAGACCCAATGTCAGTTCTGAGGACAACGACAAGGGTTTAGCCTGCARGTAGGTGAGATATAGTTGGAATGTCCAGCCAGCCAAATGCTGTGGCACTATTGCACTAATTCCTCCTTTTATGAAATTCTCTTATACTGCTGCTCAGAGAGGAACACACAGCGAAGTTTAGAGACAGATCATAAAATGTCTCAGAGAGCTGGCATTGCCCCATCTCCACATTTGATCTACCATTGGGCCATGAGGTTTCGGAACAAACTGCCAAGACACTTCATTGCTTGAGACTCACCTGGGTCACAGAGGACTCCCTTTTCTCTGGAAGCCTTAGCCTGGGTTGTGAGAGCTTATGAAAACATGCTCAGGTATGGCAAAGTAAGGTCTGTAGAGGAAATAGAGGCCTCTCTGTCTTCAGTCACTGGCCTGTGACCTAGAGAATTGAGTGATAAGGAGGTTCATGGCACCGCCATCCTCACCCATGTCCAGCATACTCTGTTCCCGATTTGTGGATAGGAAGATGAAGAGAGCTGAGTTCTACCACTATCTGGGGAAAGTAAACACCAGCTGGCTTTTCTGGCTTCAATTCAAGTTGCAAAAGAGACTGACTCCTCTTTCTGTGGCTTCCTTCTTCCCAGGAGGGCACAGATGGCACCTACTCCTCAGCAGGCTGGGAGGAACATGCCGTCTTCCCCAGGAGCTGGACAAGCTTCTTGCTGGGTGAAGGGAGAGTAAGAAACACAGATCAACTGTTCTTGGACCAGCTCAGGCCTCAGAGCCTGAAAGGCCTGCAAAGTGGGTGTAAAGAAGTATGTATGGTGGCATTCACACCCACTTTATCTTTGTTTTGCAACCGTGGGAAAGTATCTGCAAAGAGAATCAGGAGTGCTGGTTTGCTCAAGACAGAGTTTGTTGCATAGTCTGTGTAGGGCTTTTAAACACATGCAGTCAATTGYGACCTAGTTCTTCTAGAAATGAGTGGGAAGTCAGGGGTCTTACATGACTGGATTCCTTTGTGTGTGTGAAAAGGCAGGTAGCTGGTTTAAGAGTGGGCTGGAGCACAGAAGGTCGAGAACCAAGGAGAAAAGAAAGTGCAACAATCAAGGAAAAGAGGGAATGAAGTCACTGATTGCTTCTCAAGACTGTATTTTAAAATGTCACCTGATTGGTTTTCAAGCCAGAAAGGTTTAAGGCCCAGTGGATTTCAAGTAATGATGGTAAAATAAGGAGAAATATTRAAAGGAATTTGTAAACTTTGCATTTCTTTCCCAGTTTTTTAAACTTTCATGAAAAGGACTTTTGTCCTTGCTGGCTTGAAGTCAAASTTAGGAGTAAAACTTTTCTGTGTTCACCAAGACAAAAAGATCTTTTCTCAGCAAGATTTCCAGTACTTGAATTTGTGACATTGGAAGATATTGGGGGGAGAAAACTTTCTTTCTGTCTAAACTACAAAATTTTACATTGCATCCATTTTCCTTCATAGCAATGGCCTTTTTGTGGGCTCAGTCCCCAGAGCAACAGGTCTCCACATGGACAGAAAGCCCCAAGAGGAGATGAAACACTCCAGGAAAATGTAATGGTGCCACCTCCATCATTTTAAGATAGTGCTGAAGTTCACAGACATCTTCTAGATGATCAGTTCTCCAWGGAGTTGATCAGCAGCCACTAGCTAAGGGCTCTCCTGTGTTTTGACCACCCACAGCAATGTCAGAGATGCCCATAGGTCATTGTATCTAGACCCAAACCTTGGACCATTCACTGCAGCCTTTCTACCATTGAGTAGAGACAGTTAGGAAGCAAGAGGAGGAGTTAAGAGGCATCTCAGCACATACATATATAGGAAACATCCACTCCCTCCCAGTGCTGTCGTCTRCTCAAAGCTCTCATTAAAGAAATTGTAGTCCAACCTGGGATTTCTTCAAACGTTTATCAACAGAAAGAGATGTGGTTTCAGCAGGCTAGCAAGTTTCTGATCAAGAATCATGCACCAGGGTCCCAGAGAAACTCAGGAATCCAAGAAAAGCATCAAAGAATTACTGAGGACTGTATCATTGAAATAGAGAAAATTGCATAACTCTAGTCTCGCTGAATGCCTGCAAGGTTGATGCCACTCTTGGATATTCACTTGCAACCCAAGCTGGACATCACCAGCTTGTGTAGCTGTTACACCATCTCCAAAACAGAGGGAGTCAGAACTTAGGTGCTTAATGTGGAATGTCTTCCAAGGGATTTGATTGAATCCAGCTTAATTTCCATGGATCTTCTGATGCACTCTGTATTAAAAGCATTCTGATAGTATGGGCTTTTCCAGATGTGACAGTAAATATCTGCAGGCACTCTTTAACAGTCTGTAAGGGTAGGAAGACATTTTATGATCTGGATGGATATGGCTGTTAAATGTCTGAATGAAAAAATTATAAATAAACAGTGAAGAGCTGCCTAACAAGTCTTTGTCTGAGTGATTGCTAGCCAACCTAATGTGTATTTGTTCATAAACCAGCCGGGACATTTGGGATTTATTAGCCAACTTTTGCATAACATATGCAGGAAGATCCTGAAAAGATATAGTCGGTTATTAGTTGTATAAAACTATCAAGTTACACAGTACTAACTTTTTTTTTTAACAAAGCGAGCCCATTGTCATTGCTGTGGATATGGGTCRTATGAAATTCATGGCCTTCTAATGTGACATTTGTTTAGGATCTGTCTTTGCCTTTCTTCCTTATCTGCAAACTGAGGCCATTACTTCCCTGTCAACCTGAGAACCTTTGAGATATGACAGTAATGAGAGGCAGACACTTACCTCCAGGAGACGGAGTCCACGTCAGTTATTTTAGACTGTGTTATAAAACTCCAGCAGTCTCCATCAGGTGGTGTCTGTTGCTTCTAAGGCATATAGAGGTCTAAAGATCCCTGAAATCATTCAGGGAACAGCATCTCTATGAAATAAGAGACATCCAGGGTGCAAGCTCACGAGTGCCAGTTGTCCACACTGCTTCATCGTCAGCTCACTTTCAAACCTTGCTTTGGTGGAGAGGAGAGCTGAAGTGCTTGGACATGAGCCACAYTGAAACACTTGGCCTTGGGGCCAAGGAAGGGCCCTGGGCAGGTTTGTTTAGTAGAGGAGGTGTTGCTGACATGACTGTACCAGTCCCATCTCTCTCTGCCCTGTGCCATCTCTCCCTGGTAGTCCTACCCCAGCAGGTTTTGCACCTTCAAGCTCCCCATATATCTTCATACCACCTCTCAGAGCTTATAACACCTACCCTCAAACTATAAAAGCATTGCCCTGGTAGGCTGCAGGACAGCCCACATAATATGTCAGACACTTTAAATCGAAATCTCTCCCCGCTAATAATAATAATAACAATAATAACAATAATAATAAAAAATAATAATTGCTATAAGCTAGGACCATGGGGCATCTTAAAAGACCCAGAGGACCCTCAAGGCCAAATGCTGTATATTGTGGAGCAGCTAGTCTGCTGCCAGCCCTGCATTGTGTGCAGATACAAACCAGGTGGCACAACTGGTCTTCAAGGCTAGGTATGAGCACAGCCCTCTGTGAATTTAAGGGAATCATGGCCTTAGAAAGCAAAAAGACTTTTGCCAGTCCCTGAAGATACCCTGTAAGATATACATTCATCTGACTGGCTTCCCAGCTAACCTGCATGTGATCAAGCTGAAAGCTCAGGGAAGTGTTCCTTTGCTAAGACATGTGGCTAACAGTCAAGGCTCAATATAGTCAAGGTGTCCATAAATACTCCTGGTTAGRTCCTCAGTACAACAGGGTTAAATTAGTTATGTCAGTTTAATAGGGTTATCAAATGCAAGGTAAGCCATGGCAGCCAAATGTGAGGTAATTCACATTAGTTCAGCTTACTAAACAAAAGTGTTCAACCTCTGCTTGCCTTGCACTAAGAATATGCACTGGGACAGTTACTGCATCTCRGCCAACATGTGGCAATGTGTTCAACTGTCATAATTTGGTTATGCATCTATGCCCTGGTACCCAGCTGCTCACAGACGATGGGTTGCATCAGTGCAAGGGAATGACAGCAGATGTTTGACTGCTTTCTGAGGATGAAAACCCAGATTGTTTTCAATCCAGAAAGCACGAGTTTAACGTTCCAGGAATATCTTGATGTTGCTACAAATATTAGTGTAAACCTCTAGGTCCCTGTACACCAGGAATAGAGATAAGTTGTTACACATACCAAAAAAAAAAAAAAAAAAAAAAAAAAGCATGTGCCCCAGATATGGTCTAAATCTATTTAACAGCTTGAGTGTAGTCTATGGGAATGTGTCTTGACTGTATGGGAAGCAGTAGGCAGGTACCTTAGGCAACAGCTTATCATAAAATCATGGACACACATTGATCTAATTTTGTTAAATGAGCAAGTGACTGAAAGGTCCTTTGTGAACAAGCTGTCCTGTCTTTGACTTCTCAAACTTGTGTCTCTATACATTGTCCTTCCTGTTGGTCCTCAAGTGACATGAAGGCCAGCAGGTCATCTCCCAGGCAACCAGCCTTGTGAGTCTTCAACGCCATTCCCCTGGGAAAGGGCATGTGCCATCCTGTTTCTGCAGGTGTTTTGAGAAGGTGTCTCAAATCTTGTATCTGGCCCACCTCAAAGAACACAGCAATCTCTGCTTTATCTTGAGGCATTTCTATGTGAATTAGGTTTGTATGTCACAAAACAGCTAGGCCAAACAAGGCTGAAAGTGTTGGGGGGGGGAGCTCAGCAGAGAGGGACCTGGGAGTCCTGGTTGACACCAAGTTAACCATGAGCCAGCAGTGTGCCCTCATGGCCAAGAAAGCCAATGGGATCCTGGCCTGCATCAGACGGAGTGTTGCCAGCAGGTCAAGGGAGGTGATTCTGCCCCTCTACTCAGCTCTGGTGAGGCCGCACCTGGAGCACTGTGTGCAGTTCTGGACTCCCCAGTATAAGAAGGACGTGGAGCTTCTAGAGAGGGTCCAGCAGAGAGCGACCAAAATGATTAAGGGACTGGAACATCTCTCGTATGAGGAGAGACTGAGTTGGGCCTATTTAGCCTGGAGAAGAGAAGATTGAGAGGAGATCTGATTAACATGTATAAGTACATGAAGGGGGAATGTAGGAAGGAAGGGGCCAAGCTCTTCTCATTRGTGGCCAGTGACAGGRCAAGGGGAAATGGGTATAARTTGAAACACGGGCAGTTCCATCTCCAGGTGAGGAGGAACTTGTTTCCTGTGAGGGTGACAGAGCAGTGGAACAGGCTGCCCTGGGAGGTTGTGGAGTCTCCTTCTCTGGAGGTCTCCAAAACCCGCCTGGATGCCACCCTGTGCCCATGCCCTGGGTGTGCCTGCTTGAGCAGGAAGATTGGACTAGATGATCTCTAGAGGTCCCTTCCAACCTCAACCATTCTATGTGATTCTGTGATTCATTGTTGTGCCTTGGTCAACAAGGCAAGAGCCTTGATAGGCCTGCAGAGAGAAAGTGGACACAAGCCTCTCCCACCACTCACCTCACTGTTAACCACTAGATCACAGGGAGCAACTGTGGCTTTTATAAGGAGGACAAATGTCTATTTACTGATTCTGAATAGTGAGAAGAACGGAGCTTTTCACTGCTGTCTACCCAAGATGAACTCAAACCTGTATTTAAAGTCTGTCACAGTAGATTACAAGTCCTGAATGTCTAATTTTGTTCAGCACTCAGCTCTCAGAGGCTATGGGCATTCTTACTTTAAAAGACATTGGTGCTAGCTCTGTATGTCACATATATTTTACAGCAGCAATGCCACATGTATTCCCAATTTTTAGGAAATTCTTCAAATCTTACTCATTTAAGGCAGATCTCATTGTTGCTTCCTTTTCAAAAATCTAACCATATCCTATACTCTATATCTTCCCTCTGTAGTGCTAATTGAGGTTTTGCCTTCTCTTTAGTATAACTACAGTTTATATAATCTTGACCTTTAAAGCACAAAGAGAATGAAGAAAATAACAGGGCATAATGTCTCCTTTAGCTGTTATTCCACCAGGACCAGCCAAGCTACTGAATGGGAAATCCCTGCACAAATTAAGGAAATTCAGATATTTCTTTCATTCTAAGAGGCATTCYCGATAGAGACAGGGCTTGCTTCCAGAGACATGGCTGCATTCCAGCATCAGAGAAACTTTAATATGCAAATATTGACCAGTGTTGAAGGAAACAGCAATAAAAGACTGTCAAAGGTAACAAAAGTTACTGAGCTTGGGTTGCAGCATATGGAGCCAAATTTTGAAGGCATTGCTTCACTGGTGAAGCAAGTACTGGCTTTTGCAAGCACAGAGTAGCAGTGGGAGGTTTGTATCTTTTTTATTTTTTATTTTATTTTGTTTTAATTGAGGAAATTTCAATTCTGGAAGCAATTACGGAAACACAAGTGAATGCACAGAATCCTGTTATTGTCCAGGACTTAATCATGCAACGATCCAAACAGTGATCCAACACATAGACCAAAACTAATAAAGATCTACCTGGCAGCGACATGAGAGGAAGATTACACATTATGGACCAGCCCCAACAATGAGAACTCTGGGTGGAAGAATATTGGAAAAAGATGCGAACTCCACCTCAAGAGAAACTGATGGAAAAGTCAAAAGGAGGCCCAGGAACAATGGGGCAGGAACTCAGTAATGATATACAAGTTGCAAGGTTTGAGGCAAAAGTCAGGGGTCACACAGATGAGGGTTTAAGTTTCRCTTTGGCGAGGGAGAGCCAAGAAGACTAAATATTTGCAGCTTATGCACAGAGGGGACGGAGGAGATGTAAGAATACAGCACAAGCCCGCAGGCTGTGTAGGTGTGAGTGAGGGCAACATCTCACCCTTGAAACGACTTCATCTGCCTCCACAGCAGAACTGAATTAAATCCTCACAAGTCGGGGAGAGGCATTTGAAAAAGTGATGTCTATGCAGAACCTGGGTCTTGCCCTTGCAAACATACCGGTGTAAGAATGACTACCTTAGCTCAGGTCAGAGGCATCACCCTGTGCCCACAAATAGTCAGCAACAAATGTTTGAAAAAGATTTTCTAAAGGCAAGTCACGAATCCTTTTTCTTTTGCAGTTCCCTCGCAGCTTCTGGCACCGATCAGTCCCTTGCTATATAGTGCTCACGTGCAAATATACCAAAACCTTGGGAATTTCTGCTGAAGCTAAAGGGAATTTGTCCTGAGATCAGAGTCATTTTAACTGATGCACCACATGTTATTAGTATATAGGTGCTTCCTAGCTCTCTAGAATGTCTTTGTATATGCAAAAATAACCCCTCTCTTTTCCCCTCATGTTGCCCTTGACATACATATTACAGTTACATGAACGCTGTGGAAAAGAGAGATTGTGTCTCATCTCTGAGATGACATATGAGTCTGATGCCAAGGAAGAGGCATTACTCCTAATTGTTGGAATCTGGACAAAAATAGTAGTCCATGTTCCCTCAATATCTCTTGCCTTTGATATTTGACCCTGGTGGATAAACTGCCCTCTTGGGGTGCCTGTCCCTTTCCATTGACTATGGAAACAGTGTAGATGGTGCCACTCCAAATGCAGGCTGATTTGTCACAACAATTAGCAAGTTAGGCCAAAAATTTAGTCATTCATGACTTTTCCATGACCTCCCTACTCCGTGCATGCACTTGGGATCTCTTGGTTGTTTAGGAGAATGATGCTAACTCAATGTGCTTATAATGGGTCTGACATTCAGAAGTAATTTTACTGGAAGAAATAATAATTGGGACCTTTGAGAACACCACAGCTCTTTCAAAAACAGACTGGTGTCCAAACCACAAAACTGGCACCATATTTACCATCCCTGCCCAAAAGCTACACATGTTAGAGTGTGAAGAAGGAGATGGCCCTTGGTGATTCCTCATTGTGACTGAGCAGTCAGTCCTGGTCCCTGTGTCTCTACAAACAGGTGAGACCTCTTGGTCACCTGGAAAAGGGAGCAGAAAGGTCTAATATGTGTCTTGGCAAATACAGTGAAGGAAATAGATGGTGATGATGCTTTTCCAGCTTTTCTTGCTCCTCAGTGATGCTACACCTTCAGAGTCAGTGAGGGGGGCACCGGTCTGCTATGGTCTCAGGAAGACAGGGACCAGGAAGGTATTTCACACTACATTTGAAGATAGGCACTGAGCGAAAACCACTAATCAATCCCTTCTCCAAACAGCCTGCAATGAGAGGGCCCAAATTTTGCAAGCATGCTCCCAGAAAGGTAGGATTTAGGTGGGGGGGAAAAGGCAGAGGCATATGAGGATGGCCTTCCCCTGTGCACCAGGCACAAAATGGTGCAGAGGACTTCTTTAAGAACAACACTGAAAAAATAAAAGATGCAGAGGAATCTAGACTTGTTAAAACCTTTTCCTTGCTGGCCCTGTCTGCCAGATCCTGAATTTTAAAATACCACTGCCTTTTTCTTGTCACTCTTAGCTTTAATTTATTATTTTTTTAAATCAATAAATATCCTTCCACTCCTCCATCTGGAGGATTCCTCCTTCATCCCACCACTGCCAAGCTGATCAGAGCCACCTATGCAATGCCATTTGATCCAGAACATATTTCAATCTTGGCCTTTTCTCAGCCTCATAAATTCCTGACATGATTCGGGAGGCGTTTCTGTTGGAAATAGCTCTCCGCTCCACTGTCGTATTTATAGAGATTGCTGCTGCCTCTGATCTGAGGCCAAACATTAGGAATAATTGCACCAGGAAGCAGGACAGAGATCGACATATTGTTTGTCTGGATTGTTTTAATTTCAAGTTCATGAAAGTACCCCACTTACTGACACTGGAAGCAAAAAGAAAAGCATTGTTCAGGAATATTCTATTTTAATTTTTCTTTTTATTGCTTTTGTTAGAGGTAAGGAGGGAATTATTATGTTTGCTGCTAAGGACAGAGAGGTGAATTAGATGTTGGTGACTTATTAATTCAGGAATCCTGTCCCTGCAGATTAGACCAGAGGTTCCCACCTTTTTTTTTTTTTTTTTTTCCCTGCTGGTTGAAACAAAGCCAGGAAATGCACATGGCTCTGCATACACATATGCATGAGTATGTGTGCATGACAGGAGTGGGGGGATGGTGCAGAGTTGTTGGTGGGCCCCCAGAAACGTCAACCACACGCTCAGCGCTGAAATTGCACACAGACAAGGTGTTAATGTCCGGGTGGGAAGGTGCTGGCAATTCAGATCTAGCCGCGTGTCCAGCCAATGGCCCATGCTCAAGGTGTGAAGTCCTTGGACATATGGCTCGGAGCTGCAGGCAGTGCATGCCAGGAGCCTCCAGACATGCTGCGTCTAGGCCACGCTAGCAGCGCTTGGAAGCAAGACGTGTACACGCTGGGAGCCTGATCTGCAGCCCGTTGAAGTCGATGGAAAAATATTCTTCACTTTGCTAGACTTTGAATGTTGCAGCTAAGACAGAGGCTCAGAAGAAGGACATGGCAGTATGGAGCAGGCACCTCGGGTGGGACTGAGCCTTTCAGCATCTCCCCATCATAAGGATCCATGTGCGAGGCTGAGCTATGAGACTCAGAAACCACTTACTACATGGCAGATTGAGTGAAAAGCACATCCCTCAGCTGCACCATCTGGAAAGTCTTGAAAGTGCAGAGCAAACTGATAACCTTTTGCCTCACTGCATCCTGCTAGAGCTGTCTTCTTCTCCCACTGCAGAGCTTTCTGGATAGCCTTACTGTGGTACAACAGGGATTGAGTCTTGCCCMAAGATTTCACTGCTTTCACTAGGGAATACTTAAAAATTGCCTAAGTATTCCTTTTACAGTGAAACAGGTAGAAATTGTAATATGTTCCTGAGTAGGAATCCTGACTTGAAGCCATTGCCTTGAGAGACTGAGAATTCTCTTTTGGGTAATAATTTGGAAAGAAGAGGAGGATTTCTTTTGCAAATTCCTTGGTCATCCTGGATCACACCTACCCCTTTTGCTGGTTAACTGAGGGCTGTCCCACAAGAGCACTAGTACAGRCTAAGAGCAGCCCTAAGTTCAGGAGAAGGCACCATGTTTCCAGCATGAGCTACAATTCTATTAGCTTAACATACGGTAATAATAAAGGGGTCCAATCACACAAAAAAAGAGCAAGAGCCAACAACTGGGAGCTGAAGCCAAAAAAGTGCTGGTTATGACCAAGTGAGGCTTGTAAATTAAAGGAGGAGGTTGACAGCCTGGGGCAGTCTACCAAGGAATGGCTAAAGGGTTGGCCAGTCTTCAAGGTGGCTTTAGACCAACCCATGTCACTGGGCTCAGTCCAGTGACTGGGTGACATTGGTTTGTGCTATGCAGGAGGCCGTATTTGACCAGGGAGTCGAATGGTTTTTGAAGGGTTTTGAAAGTGCTTGTGTGCTTCTTAAACTGATAAAAGAAACAGAAGTGAAGTGAAACAAGATCAAATTGTTGTTTAAGAGCTTCAGTGATATTCATATGGTTGCAATTTATGCCCGGCAACCTGAAAAAAATGATTCAGACACAGTTCTGAAAAATATAGCAAAAATACAGCATGGATGAAACACATGGTGCTGTGTGTCCAGGTTAATAGGGAGAGAAAGCAACTCTCTTGCCCAGCTCCTGGTGTGTAGGTATCTCTGGTATCCTCAGTTACACTTCTAATAGGCAGACTTCAATACCCAGCACTGATGTTGCCTCAGATGTTGAGTCTGCAATCTCAGTAAAAAATGCCAGGAACTGAAGGAGGATGGAAAATAAATGTCCTTTAAAGCCCTGGAATAGAATGAAAGCATGACTGAAATTGGTCGTGCCATATTCAGGCTCTTTCTCTTGTTCTTTCTTGAGCTCCTGCCCCTGCTCAGGTGTAGGACAAGGAGGCAATGGCATCTCTAGTCTAATCCAGTAAAGTCCGTCCTACATTACTTTAAGAGGATGTAACACACATAGTAAAAAGAGCATAGGAAAGAGTGYGGATTCATCCTGCTTTGCATCCAGGGAGCTGAGGCACAGGAGAGTTACGCTCAGTGCTAAATAGCAAGGCTGCAGTGAAGAGGGCAGTTAAACAATTCTATCAAATCTAAATACATCTCTCTCATTCCAATAGCATCTTTCCATGGAGATGACCTCCCCAACCCACAATCCACAATCCACAACCATGGCCCGCAGGTATGTTACTCTGGAGATTTTGCCACAGCTAAATCATGGTAACCTCTCTCCAGGAGACCAAGTAACCCTAAAAAAAAAAAAAAAAAAATTAAAAAAAGCTCAGTCTTGCTTTGCAACTTTTAAGCAACCCCTGGTGTGCTCTAGTCTCTCTCAAAACCTGACGCTAGTGAAAAATATTCCTTTATTTAAAAAATAATAATAACAGAAGAAGGGAGAGCATAAAATATATGGAGAGGAAGACTGGGACAGATGCCAGAAGATCTGATGCTAATCAATTCCAAATAATGCCTAAGTTCAATATTCCCTTCCCAGGGGACTGTACCTAAGACATGGTGCCAGAAGGATGTCAGTGCTTGGGATTCCTGAGTTTGACGGTACCACCAGGGAAAGGGAATCTGCAAATATTTAGTCTGTCAGAAAGACTCTTCTAATTAGTGAATGTTAGATCAAGGCCTGAATGACTCTGAAACATGTAAGCGTTTGGGCAGAGCTTACCCAGTCACACAAGGGTCATCATTTACTTTAAACTATTAGTGTCTGACAAGCATGTGCATCTCGGGGCACTTAAACCAGAAACTGCTTAATTTGCACTAACAGTTGTGGGATGGATCCCATTTAGCAGGTATTCCTGTGTTCCCAGAAAATGGGCCAAGCTTGGGCCACTTCTTTACTTCTTATCTCTTCCAAAACTGCTTATTCATAAATTAAAAAAAAAATATTATCTGAAATAAAGAAAGGAGCCTTTCTCACAGAAGACAGAGTATCCTTGAGCCTCTGTGTTAGTGCTAGCTTTGATCTGACTGTTGGTTCTAGTATGGTTGCGGTTAATGCTTATGCAAACAGTCACAAGCAAGCAAGGATTTTGTGGGGAATGAAGGGAGAGGGACATGAATTCTCAAGCAAAACCCTTGGCGAGTCCTTTCAGCAGYGGGAGCAATGCTGGCATCACTCTGGTTATGGGAAGGGTGCTCTTCTACTCATTGTCATTTTTCCATGCTGGAGCTACTTTTTTTTTCTTTAAATAGGATCAGGAAAAACTAGCAGGTCAAGGTAAGGAACAGAGAAGAAACCAAGAACAACTGAAAGGATGGAACTTATTGCTCAGTACTAGGAGCAGATGCAGATTTAACCCCTGGCCCAGTTCTAGAAATAGTCATGACATCCTTAGCGACCATTGGAACATTATAATAACTTGCCAGCCCTCCCCAGAAAGGCACCAAAGTCTCCATGGCAAGATTGGATGACTGAGAGCACAGAAGGTGCATTTCTAGGTCTACCTAAGCCTTTTGGCATCCCAGACCTGGTCACTAGGGTTCTCAGCCACCTCTCAGGTGGCTAACTTTGGGTCAACCTTGCTCACTGTGTATCTGATGGATTTTCATTCATCTAGAGGGTTAATCAGGGGTTGAGGAGAGCAACTCCACTTGTCCTCAAAGGGATGCAAAGATTGCCCAACAAAAAGGAGTCTGGAAGGCAGTGGAGACATTTCCTGGGTACTTACATGATTTTTCTCTGAAGATACTGAATGCTTTATGTCATCCTTCCTTGCTTCTACTCTTGTTTCAGCAGGGAACAGAAATGCAGTGATTTGGTCAGGGGTGGGATGCTTGAGGCTGGGTCTCTGAAATAGCAGGTTGGCACTCGCATCACCCTAGATGCAAAATGAGAGCACAGTGATGATAGAAGCAACTGGTGTTTTTTTTTTTTTTTTTTTTTTTTTTTTTTTTTTTGTGAGGCTCTGTCCAGACAGCAGACAAACACCAGGAAGTGAAATGTCTGCTGAGCTTAATTTCCAGGCAGCTCCTTGCTATGTTTTGTTAAAAGAAAAAGTTAAAAAGCCTTATTTCTACTGTGAGGCAGTTAAGCATTTTATAGGTGAGACAGCAATAAAATTCTTCAAAGGTGGCAGGAAAAGAAGTGTTCAGACAGAAGTAGACCTGGCAGCATGTATCTCCAGGAGGTTGCACCTTCTGTGACAATGCTGCTCTTCCACTTCCC
The DNA here is from genome assembly GCF_003342845.1 of Nothoprocta perdicaria. NCBI lineage: Eukaryota > Metazoa > Chordata > Aves > Tinamiformes > Tinamidae > Nothoprocta > Nothoprocta perdicaria. The sequence continues at coordinate 145,456 of NW_020455501.1, forward strand.
AGCAACACAGACTTTGGCTCAAATACAGATACCTTCAGGTGGCCACATCCATCTTCTCCAAGATCAAAACTGCCTCAGGGTATTGTCTTAAACATCAGTGAGGGCAGGAATGGACCTCAAAGGACAAACCTGATTTTTCCCTTTAGTTTTATGACAGATAAGGCAAGGTTGGGCATGTGTGCTTTTCTTATAGACTCATGAGTCTTCTGAACATGACCCTCTGGCTTTGGAAAGCAGAAAAAATTGTATGCTGGAACCTCTCAGCTTTGTGAAAACTGAGCTACATGGACCCTTTGTGCCCAATGGTGTTTCAAAACATCAGGTTTAATTCGCTCRCACAGAATCTCTGCTGAAATCTCACACCTGCTTGTTATTTGAGATGATATGAGGAGACTTGATAGCTCACAGGCTAGCATGGATGTTCTCTTCCACCCATCAACCAAGGGGAAGACCCAAAGGCGCAGGAGGAAACCCATCTCTAGGCAACAGAAAAAAGTCCATTATAAATGTCCTAAAAAAGGCACTCTTTTCTATAGAGACAAAGTGAAGAAGGGAAGGAGGACAACCAAAGTGTTCTGATTTGCCCAATGTCAGCTGCTGAGCAGCAGATAGAAATCTTAGGCTGAATCCTTGTTCTACTCAGATCAATGCTGATTTTGCATCTGTATGCTGCAGGACCAAGGTTTCATCACTGCCTGGTATTCAAGATCATATTTTGCCTATAAAATTTACTGTAGCAAAAAAAATCACTTTCAGAATATGTTCTAGGTGTAGTGTTGTTGGATTACTTGAATGAAGTCAATAGAACAAAAATGTTGGGAAACAAAAAGGGACAAAAAAAGAAGACCTAGTAATGTAGGTTTTGGAGGTCCAAATTTTCACTTTGCACCTTGTGAGAATCAAGATATCTTAAATGAGATCCAAAATCAGAGCTCTGAAGCCCTTGTTCTCTTTTCTTTGCTGGCAGAGCACACACAGCCCTATAGAGAAGAACCATCTAAGCACWGTGTTTATTAACAGAGCTGACCCCAGCTGTGCAATCCTCATGCCAAGGAACAGGAAGAATTTCTTCAAGTCTCATCACCGTGCAGGACTTGGTTGTTTGCAAAAGTGAGACRTTTTGAAGGGAAACTTTTATCTGCCTTTCTCAGCAGGTGAGCCCCAAATGTGTTTTACGTTCCATTACTATTAAACATCTAGCCAGGCCTGATGGATGGATATCCTTCCCGGTCCATGAATCTGACAGACTGGAAGGTTGAGGAAAGGGATTTTTCAGTGCCATATGAGCTTTCTTTGACTTGAAGATGATCGTTTTTTCCTGTGTGCCTCATCCTCTGAGTGAAATAATGCTTAGGTATAAAGATGGTGTGTGACAGTCAGACAGACAGATGTATGTTTCTAGTAACAGAAGTCAGATGGATAGTTGGGTCTTTTTCCTACATTAACCTCCAAAAACCTTGACTTGGTATAAAGAAACAGGGAAGGAATCTGCCCTGTCTCCCCAAACTTTAAACACTACCTAGAAATTACTCACAGACCATATGTTTTTCCTCTCCTTTTGTGCCATAGCCCTCTTAACTCACCCTCCAGCAAATCTGCAGTACCAGATGCCAGAGTTCAAGCATAAACAGAGAGATTCAATACATGATCCCTTTCTTTCCCACTTCAGCTCTCCTCTACTAAACCTTTCCCACATTTAGGGCTCCCTAAAACTGCTTTAAGCTGGCGACCATGTTACTCTCCCCTGTGAGGTTGCTACCTTGGGTAAGGTCCCCCTTTGCCATGTGTTTTTCTGAGGCAAGAGAATTTAAAACACAGATATACAGTAGTAATAAATCTCTTTCTATACTTAACATTCCAGCATACTCACTTTAATGTCTGTGCTTATGCTATGCATAATTTACCATAGCTTAACAGTAATACCTTTTGGAGGAAGAGTGACCAAATATTTATTTGTTTTGAGGAATTATGGGTTTGAGTGTCAAGTTCATAGCAGTTTCTCTTTCTCATCCTTGTCTACAACATAACTACTGAACGTGCGTGTCATGCAAGGCCCACAGTTGATCTACAGACTAAGAAAAGACAGAGATGAGGTCTAGCAGTTGGCTAGACTAGACTTCACCCTTTGCCCCAAAGGCCTTGAGTATTTTCAAGTTCTCATGTATATCTTGCAGTGAACTGGGGCTGACCTGTGCTTTTAGAATAGGAAATGATCCAGAATGTGTTTCTTCTGGGGGTACGTGATATTTTGCATATATTCCAGTATCTGTTGCTAGCTCATGGCCTGTATTCATTTGGTGTCCCACTGGTCAAGTCTCAATGGAACTATAATCACTTACATCTGTATCTGTAGCTCATGTCTGTAGTGGGCAAATATATTTGTGGTTTCAAAGAAATGCACATGTCCTTCTCAGTACATGGAGGTCTCTTCCAAGTTCATGTTTCATTCTAGGGAAAAAATCCAGCCCTGAAAAAGACCCCAAAAGGTGTTCTGCAAGGTCTGCAGACTATGAGCAAGTTAACTTTATTCTTTGGCCGTCTTCCTTCTCTCATCTCATATTTTTTCCATTCATTTTGCTTCTGTCATGCTGGTTAAGTACTTGGATATTGATGCTTGAATCAGAGTATTCTGCTGGTTTTCAGTGAGAGTATTTCTCCCCTCAAGAAATTGCCAGCTTTGTCTTTGCTTCCTTCARTAAAATCTTAGCAAATAAAACCGCTGGTTCAGCTTTGCCATTTGGTCACGGTCAGAGGACGACATGCTGTGACAGGATTTCTTTTCCTGGGTAAATCATGCAAAGTTACTGCAAGTCAAACAGGGTGCCTGCTGAAATGCTTCTTTGCTCTACAACATTTCAGCCAACAGTTCATCTACTTCAGTTAAGTCTGAACACTTGTCCTCAGTGATGAGGTAGTTTGTGTGGTTTGCGATGAAAAGGTCCTTTCCTAGTTTGTTCCAAATTCTACTGGAGATGCTGTATATTTTCACTGTCTCTGTTTGTTGCTTGGCCACCATGTGTATATAACATCTGCTCACCAGATCTCAGATATCCTTCATCACATTYGGCCACTATGAGGCACCTCCAGCTTTCTGGTGTATTCTTGAGAGCGCATCTGTTCCCAAAAATCTGTGTGTTAGGATTCAGCTGCATTTCTGTCTKATTCCTTCCCATGAATCTCTGTATTTCCAGCTGGTAGACCTTCTTTTTCCTTATGCTTTTCTACGACTTTTTGTGCTGATATCTGGTGAATCTTATGCCTATATACACTTTCACTCATATAGCTTCGCCCATGCTCACAGCTCTAAGTAGAGTTCCGTAGGAGAACAAGGATTGACAATTTATAGCTCTGGACCAGTGAGGATGGMTGTTAAGGATTATTCTTGTCTTTATTTACAAATAATTCACTAGAGGAACTTGTTTGTTTGTTTTTCTCACTCTCTTTTAGTYCCTAACCCTTTTATTTTTGTGGTTTAACCTCTTCTACTCTATCTTCCATGTATGATGCTAATTTCCTCTAATCACCCAGTGCCCACCTCCACCTCTTCTCCTCCTCCATATCTCCTCTAGATTCTTACTGTGCAGTGTTTCAGATTTGGATTCATTTTACCTAAATTCAGATAGCTAACTGAAATACTGAAATACAGAAATACAGGACTACTCTCAGCTCACTGAAACAAGTGGGGACAAATTCAGAGGGTATCTCAGTCCACTTCTGGAAATGCCTCTCTCTCCCAGCAGACCATACAGGGGAGCCTTCAGACAATGCATTCCTACAAGCTTTGATTTGGTGGCTAGCAATGGTCAGGATAAATCCAGGACTTATGCCTGCATGCAGTGCTGAGGATAACTTCTTCTACACCTGTGCAGTGGTGGCCTCAGCTTCTTCACCTGCTGTTTGTATTTCAGAAACACATTTCTGCTCAATTTCTACATGCTGGGAAGCAATAATAAAACTGCACAGGCCAGAGAAAACACTGACAGTTGGTAACTCAAGCGAGCATTCTCATTGAGACTCCCACGTCTTTCATTCCTATTACAAATTTTGTGTAATTTGGCAGTGTTCTGATCTATTGTTTCTCCAGATTCTTGACCCCTGCCATGAATCTTTCATACATGACATTTTCTGTGGGCTGACAGTGATTTTGGAACACAATTAATGTTTTACTTGGTCCTGTGCTGAGTTGTGGATATATCTGGATGAGGGGCGAGCATCTGACAGCCGTTGCCTACTACAACTAGTAAAGCAGCAGTTTGTATTTACTTTTACTTTTAACTATTTCAATGCCATAACTGATGTGTGAAAAAGCATCAAGCTGCCCAGAGGGTTTGGAGGAGGCAGGTCTCAATTCTAGTGGCAGTGATATGAGTCCTTTCTGACTTTCGCTCCATGTTGCAATAGTCTCCACTTTGCATTTCCCAGTTTTTCTTCTAGGTCATAATCTAAGTAGAAAAACAGTGACCCCAAGCACTGATCCAGACCTATTTTAATTTTTATGCCTCAAACACAGACTCCTCTCATGAAACACTTCCTCCCAGCAGAGCTACCCAGATGTTGTCTGAGCATCAGCATGTTGCAGTGGCCCCATGGGGGAAAACACGTGCTGTAACCCTCCAGAAGGGAAGTTTCTTTGTCTGGCCTTCCTACATCCTGACATCACTTCTCCCCTGCTCACAGCAGGAATGCAGCAGCTTCTGAGCATTGCAGGTATGTTGGAGCAGCCAGAAACAGATTGAATTCTGGATAGAAAGCTGCTCCACAGGTCCTTTTGTAGGTTTTTGGAGGTGATAAGGGAGTCTCATTGCACCCCTTCATCCAGAAGGGAGAGGCAATGAAACCAAGTGGGTCACACAGCTGGACTCAGGAGATCTCAGCTTATTGCTTGGCCTGAGGTAGAAACAGAAGGTGGGAGCAAGAGAACCCCTTTTCATCCCCACCATGAGCATGTCTTTTCTATTTAGGGATCACCTCTCATTACTTGCCTGTGAAGTGCACTGGTGGCCCTCGCTCTCCACTTCTGATCAGTGCTGTGAAAGAACAGAAATTAGAGCAATGACCACCCTAGACCTAGGGCTATGTTTGTGTTCCATGTCACTTTCAAAGATCCAGTCTGCAGCTTGCGCTCGAAGCTGAATCCCTCTCTCCTTCTCAGCAATACTTTMCTTTATGGGATCATACTTTATTGCTTTCTTTCCAAGTGTTTCATTACATGCTGTATTAATGAACCACTAGGGGTAGCCAAATGTGTTTGGGTTGCACGCTGAACCTTGAGCGAGGATTATGGAGCAAAAGCTTTGCAAACAGCTCAGATTGCTTGCAAGTAAGGCAGCCTAAGTAATCCTCCTTCCTGCCCCAACAGATGGGCTCTGGAGACAGAGACCTCCCTGAACTCAAGACCTTGGGGAGACCTGGAAGGACATCAAAAAGCTCCAGAGTGGAGATCTCCATGCAGCAACCTGACCCCATCCAGGCTCAACACCCATCCAGCAAGATGCACAAATGATGTTTGCCACATGGCTGTCACACATCTCAGCACAGCAGTCACCCGCCTCCCGTTGGGGCTATAAAACACGCTCTGGAGAACACTGGGAATGAGAAACCTCTCCCTGAGTTGTGAGTGAAAACGCTGGGTTGAGCTGTGGAAATAAACTACAGACACTGATGATGTGGCCATCTCTCACGACAATTTCCCTTCTTGTGAGATTTAGGAGGAAGAAACACAACTCTGTAAACTCTTTGTCTTTGCTTTTCACCCTCTTTCAGGACCTCCTCACTGTCCGATTTATGTACAGTCATGAACTCAAGTAACAACAGCGTGCAGAAGTAAAACATCACTGCCTTAATATTGATGGGGACACAGCACAAATGTAATGATTTCTCAAGGTCACACAGGGAGTCTGTACTTAAAGGACAAAGGTGTACCAAAGTTCTCCTACACTCCTCCTCAGGGCCTTAGGTGGGCTTTTCCTTATCCCTTTTTTTACTGAACAAAAACAAACGCAGTGAAATAAAAACGTGGTAGAAGCAAGCAGGCTCCTGTTCTCCTGAGGCCCAGACCTGAGGCAAATGGCTGTGATGCTGTGGATCTTCATGGACTTGTGTCTGCTTGCTRTGAGGTTGGAGCTGGGCTGCAAGAAATCTTCACGAGGCCTCATCTGAGGTCTTAGATTTTGTGAAAATCACATGAAATCTCCCCATTCCTCTTAGAAACCAAGAGCTAATCTCTGCTTTCAGATACACCTTTGTCACCTCTCTTCTGTTTTAATTAAGCCTGTGGAGATTCACATCACAGACCAGCAGGATGAGAAGTGAATCTGCTCATTTTCTTGGGATCTGGAATGTTATGAGGGAGCAAGTCTAGAACCAGGCAATATTCATCCAAGAGTTTTGAAGAAACTATTTAYCAAAGATATGCAGTTCTCTATAAGAACCTACCTCTAAACCAGTAGACTGATGGCTAGCAAATGYTGTACCTCTCTTCTTAAGATGTTTTGCAAACACAGTCAGTCTTCCCATGATGTGGAAAAGTATGAAGGGGCAAACTGTAAATGGCAGATAATGGTCAAATATTCATAGGAGTCATCTAGAGAAGAATGTAAAGATCCCTACAAGAAGTTATCATCAGAAGTAGACATGCTCCRTGGATATACTCTGAAATTACCCTGTTAAAAAAATTTGTTGTCTTTAAATGCACATTTTCCAGGTTCTAACATTACCTGGAACTCAAATTAGGAGATTCTACAATATRAAACTTCTCATATAGCATATGATTTTTCAGCCTTTGCTGATGGTGTTTTTAAGATTTTCTCAGCACCCACAAGGACAAAGAGCTTTGGAATAGCATGAGTTGACATTTTGTAAGAATTACATGTCTCTGAGAGGCAACTTAATTACTCTAGGAGTCATAATGAAGCATGATGATAGCTGTGTCCGTGGTTTGTTTTGGAGGCATAGTACCCCATGCATTTGAGCACTGAATGCAAGACCACTCACAGAACATATTTTAGACTTGGGTCTATGTGTTTCCTACAGAAACACATGCTGCCAATCTGCACAATAAGGGAAAAACACCYCCTTTAATTAGCTGACCTATGGTATCAAGAGCAGTACAATTTGCATTTCGAAACGCTCGTCCTTTACCTCTTGACATGACGCCTTTCTCTATTCTCAGTCTCTGAATACATGAGATGCAGCTTGGATCCAGGTCTAAACCCAAACCCATCCAAGGTGTGTGAGAGTTCAGATTTCAGCCTATTTTGAACGTGAACCCTTTTTAATAAAACAGGAATCTCCAGATGCACCCAAACAGCTGAAAACCATCAGTAAGGATAGTGCCAATTTCAGCTTTGTCAGAGGAACCTCTACAGTCCCCTTTCCAATTATTTCCCACCTCCCCAGGCTCCCTCTTGCCATCTGTTACCCCATGTAACTAGATCACTTCTTTGTGGCTTGCTCATGCGCTTTACCTGATATAGTCCATTCCCGCTTTCCATTAAAGGTAGAAACATAGAGGATGTTCTGTGTGCACTAATCCTATTTCTAATCCATCCCATACTGGGGGCCCCATGCAACCCATGCTATCAATCTAGCAGTCTGATGATGGAGCCCACATGGGAACCCTAGATAATGGATTACAGTGGAGGACATGTATTTTAAAATGTGGTTAAGATGTCTGGCAGGTTTTTAAGGAGAGAAAGAAGAAAAGGGGAGAAAAAAAGGCAATTTAAGGGGAGAAAATCAGACTCCAAAACAGCAAGTGTCTCTTGTAAATGGAGGAGGAAACTCCTTGGTTGTGCTGAGCTGCTTCACCCATTCCAAGGCAGGCAGCATATGAGAAAAAAATATCCTTAAAGTAGTAGAATTCCCACAACTGAGGAGAAAGAAGCAAACAGGTAACATGGCAAACACTGCACATGGTTTAAGTTATCATTTCCTATAAGATCATTTATCATCAGCCTCTATGGTGAAGATTGAGATAGCTATTGCTCCTGAGGGTTGAGTGACTGAAAGAATGAATCATTTGCTTCTCTCTTGCTCTTTCATATTCCATAACCTCTATGGCCCTGCTGAAGCTCTCTAGAATGGTACCTGAGCTGCTCCAAGATGATTATCCTCAAATTATATCCTGGGATTCAAAGGCAAATTGTCATCACTGGTGTGTCCTTGCTCGCTGAGGAAGGGCTTCCKCTGGCATGAAGACAGAATTATTTCTCTGTCTCAAAGAATTTAGTCACTCTGAGTCAGAGCTGGAAGAGGGATGGAGATGCCCCATGTGTGATCCACTCAGGACTGTGGCAATGGGAAGTCTCAGATGGAGCCCAGAATATTAGTACATTGCTGTGTTTTATTTTTCAGTTGAGAAGTATTACGTGTCACATGAGGCCACCCACAATATCAAGGGGCCATTGCTTTCCATGGAGCTTCTAAGAAGCCATATGAGTTTTCCCTCTTGCCTCCCTCAGGAGTGCATATAGCAATTTTCTGTGCATCCCTGCCCTGTTTCCCAGAAGTGCAGCAGACAGGGCAATGTCTGTGATGTGATCTSCTTAAGAACTCATTAAACAACCAGCAAATTTAAACCAGCATCCTCAAAAGTGGACAGACATAATTTTCRTTATTGCCCCCCAAACAAGTGGATTTTGGCCCAGCATACTAAGAATGCAGTGAATACCTTTCCTTACCCAAATTAGCCAGGCTGGCTTCTCATTTGACAGGCAAATGATTCTGGGCAACGCTGACAAGAGCTGCAGTGCATTCCTCCCAAATAACACCAAGGATAGAAGCCAGACCGTTTCTGGTAGACCAGTCATTCTTCCTACAGGCATGGGATACACGATCCAGGATCACAGCTTGCGCTGAAGGAGCCAAAACACAGCTATCTTCTGGGTCTGTTACCCAATCACCCTTCCTGGAAGCACAGAGGAGCCGTCCCTTCTAGTGCAATGCCCAGCTCCTCATCTCTCCAACATTCCTTCCACYGTGTCTCTTCCAAGCAAAATCTTGCCCATAAATCTGCACGTTCACTTCTCCTTTCCAACCTATATTCTTGCTGTCTTCTGTCTGAAGCAAAATCCCTCTGGTGCAAAATACAGCATGTGAGTGGCTCTCCCCAGCCATCAACCCAAAGGCAGGATAGGATGGTTGCTGTAAATCCTGCACATACACTCCTATGAGGCTGGAGATGCAATAGGATASTTTCCCTGGCATTTGGCCTGGCTGGTTGGGAAAACCATGATAGGTTCCTCACTTTGAGCCTTGCTTGCTTTTGGTGCTATCAGGTTGTGTGAATAATAACACAAACAGGTTGCTTTCCCAGAGGCATTTCTGCTGTGGTTAGTAGTACTCTTTGGGGTCCACTTACCTCCTCATCCACAAAAGAACACATCCTGAGCTGTACCACAGAAATAAACATGAAAAGTGCAGTGTATTTTTGCACTGTGTGATTTTTTTGGTATGGTATAAAGGTGATGATATTGGTAAAACTGTCTAGAAATGGATGAAGTTCTGCAAGTATCAGTGACCTGGAGTCATTTCCATGCAAGCTGAAGCTTTGTACTGCAAGATATTGAACTGCCTATGAGGATACCATATAACAGTTCTTTTCCAAAAGCACATAGACAGCAAAAGGAACATCAGTTTGTCAATAAAGCACAAAAGCTCAACTTGCAATGCTTTATTAATAGAGTCAGTCTCTGGCTTCAAATGAACATGAGAGTACATGGCCCACATCTTGCTGCTGGAGAAAGGTATGGAGGACAACAAAGAGTCCATGGTGGTCTCCTGCAATCAGCATCGAACTGCATACCAATTTGGAGACCTACTTCGCACTTATCACTTCAGCATTGGAACAGACTGGGAAATTGAAAATAAGATGACTTCCATAAAGACACCCAGAGGTGCAACGTGGGGGCTGGTCTCTGCCCAGCTCGTTAGCTCCATCATAAAAACCAAACCCCTTGCTGCTCTGCTGGAGTCAGCGAGCACCAGATTTACAGATGTCAATGCACAGCTCCTGTTTCAGTGCTTAATTTACTATTGAAATGAGTGAGAAATCAGGTGCCTATGCAACAGACACAGAAATACCTCTGTGGATTTGGTCGTGTACATCTGGCCAATAAATATCTGAAAAGTCACATCCCCTGTTGAGACTCTGCTCACACTTAGGCTCTCTAAGCTCTCAGTAATGCTACTGTCTGCAACAGCTGGGCCTGGTATCAGGGCAAGGAGCACGGTTCATAAATAAACTGATTAACTAGATACAGAGAGATTATCTGGCCCTTCTTTATGATTTGGGGTTTGTTATTATTTAACATACATTTTTAATCACATCACAAAGTCCACACAGCACAGCAAAGTTTGAAGTAAATCTTATCTAGCAAGTGAAAAACAAGCTCCTTTTCCTTTCATAACTGTGATTTTCTGCTGCTTCACTTTCTACTTATTCTGTCTACTCTGAGCTCTGTAGTGTGGACTRAGTCCCTGAGAATGGTTGTCTGGACATCAAGAAGGTCTAAGAAGGTTGCAGTAAGGAATATTTTTCCTTTGAATAATTATGACTGAAGCAATGGCCTCAGTTCCCAGCGAGGAGTGCTGTAGTACTAGAAATATTATCTTCTGGAGCATATTCTCATCTCCATGAGAAGTTGTGCATGGGTCCAGCAGGAACCCAAGTAATCTATTGCCATACCTGGACAGGCTGGTCATCAAGACCACAGGACACCCTGCAGCGTCCATGCCCTGGCCCATTCAGTGAGATCTCAAGAAATATATTACTTTCCCTCTCATTACCCAGCTCACCAACACCTTTGAAACACGAGTCTTAGAAAACCAAGGTTTTATGCTCAAATTTTCCTTAAGCCACTTGGGCTCCCCCGCCGCCCTTCAGCTGAATTCCTCAGTTTTAATTATTCTCCCGTTTCCCTCCCTTTCTATTGTGTGTGTTTTGCCAGAGGGTGAGGCACCAGTAGATTATCACCAGATGATATTACCTTTCAACCTTTCCTGCTCAGATCTCTGGAATAAAACTCCCCTCTCATGGCCAGCCATGACCTTTACCAACCCATGTGGGATATTACTGCCAAACTGCCACCAGGATGCAAACATGCCAGATGTTGTTGTGACTGAGAGACATTCTGTCACAAAGCCTCTTTTCATTACTAATGAAATTTATGGGTTGGAGTCTGACAGGTCTGCCATCTCCCAATTTTAACCTTCATCCTCTGATACTGGCTTTAAAAAAAAAAAAAAAAAAAAAAAAAAAAAAAAAAAAAAAAAAAAAAAAAAAAAAGAGAGAGAAGAGAAGGTCTACATTTGCAAGAGGCAGGGAAAATGCATAAACTAATGAGCAGACCATTCACCACCTTGTGAGCTGGTAGGTCTGAACACTCTTCCTTTGGACTCAACAGCAGAAGTTCCATTGCCCAGTATCTTCTTGCTGCTCCAATGGAGAAGGATGCTTCTGGAGAAGGGAATATTCCTGATAATAAATCTGGACCTCACAGTATCTTTAATATTAGCTTCTATACCTGAACTTCTGTGCTCTCCTTCTGTGTCCCAGCTCGTTGCTTTGCAATGTTCATTCCTCTTCTAGCTTCATTTGTAATTCATTGAATCTACATGCCAGGCCTGGAGTTGGGTTTCTCTGCTCTCTAATGGCCACCACTTGGCCTTCTTTCCTCTAACTCCTCAGTGAATCTGCAGCTAGTATGTTATCTTATGAATCCCTTAGGAAAAGGTTTTATTGTTGTATATGAAGGTACGATTTCTATCGTATAGGAGTACTGCTACTCATGGAGTAAGGAGACAAAATTTCAACATAGGCATGTGCAGCCTTCACTGTACCATAAACCAGTATTTTGCAGGTGAAAATACCTACCACAAGAGGTAACAAAGACTTTCTATTCACAGGAGAGAGAAGGACTTTATTACACTGATCAGCAGCTCATCAGGAGACTCATGGGCCCAAGGATTAAGGGAATGAAGAACAGAATAGAAGGACCTTGGGTACTGCTCAGATTTGACCTAAACCTTTGGCTCACTGATAGAAGGTCATGGAAGTCACTTTCACCCCAGTTTCTTGGTGTTTCTTTCATGTTCTACCATTCAGACCTGTCTTGGGCCCTAAGGATTTCCAACAACTGTACATACTGTTCTTGTGATGTTCTGTTATGAAGAGTTGTTGTCATTTCCATAAAGAAAACAAAGCTCCATGGGGTTCAGAGTGGTTTGGGAAGTCACTTTGAGTAATGTCAGAGACAAGATTTTTCTCACTAGGAAAAATATCCATAAAGAGCCATGCTGAAACTGGGTATGTATCTCCAGTGAAGATGAGTCTGAGCTGACCCTCAAATCCCATTGATATCAGACAAGCCTCCATTAGGCAGATTCTCTGGTTCCTGTAGTAATAACAAAAATGAAAACGCAATGGCCACATACCTTTTGTTTGCCAAGAGCATCATATCATAGTACTTGCAAGCCCAGGTTAATGAGACTGCAGGATGCAGGAGGGCCCAGTATGTGATAGGTCCCAATTTTACCATCCATTATCTCTAAAATCCCATGATGCCATATCTCCTAAATCAGCAGACATGCATGTTGCTCTCTTTCCACTCTCCTTCCCCAGCCCTACCAGTCTACAGATTGCTCTCTAGACATAAAATCTGTTCCTCCTTTGGTGGAATTGTCTGATTTTTCTTTTATAAATCCAGTGACCAAGTATCTTCCTCCCTAATTTTGACTTCCGTAACTCTGGTCTTTCTTGCAGTCATTTAGCCAAGTCTAGCGAAAAAACGCTCATCAGAAATTCAACATAAAGTGGAAGTGACCCCTGACACTAGCTTAAAATTAGACTCGATGAGCCTACAACCAGGAAACTGTTCCCCCAGCCCCCTTTAAAATGTAACAAATGAAAAACATTTGGTTGCTATTATCGGTGATTATGATAAGCTATGCTAAAATATGAAGTGGGGGAATTTATCTTTATTTCCTGGGATAGCATTGATGAAAAATGTGCTGCTCCATCTTGATTTTCAATCACTTGAATGAACTCTGTCATGCATTTATCTTTATTTGGCTTGATGTGTGTAACTGATCTGGGGAGGGAGAGAGGGCAGGGGGAGGGATGGCAGAATTGGCGATTTAATCTGATGCAGATAAGTTTATTAGCTGCCCTGAGATCTGTCCCTGATTGTGCACAATGAACAAGGCTGCCTGTCAGATATCTCATCATCCTCCTCTGGGGCAGAAGGCACAGCCTCYGTTGTGGTGTAACCTTCAGCAAATGGTTAACGTCAACTCCCATTACACTTAGGGCCTCGGCCAGAGTCTGGGGGTTGAGTGGGTCCTTCTGACAAGCAAGACTCTTTTGCCTTATATTTCTAAGGAAAAAAACTGCAAAGAGTTTTTATATATATATATATATACACACATTTCGGATTCAGAATTGCTCTCTTTAAGCTTTCAGGAGTGAGTGTTTTTCAACCAGTGCAAACTGTGCGAAGCTGCAATGTGGTCCTCAGGGCTGTATTGGGTTTCGTCAATTGAGACTCCGACCAAGAACTTTGGGGACTTTGAGGCTGAAAAGCGCAGAGCCATCAGAAGAATATTAAGTCTCGAAACAATTAGCACTCGTTGAGCTGTCCGGAAAATCAACTCTTTCTAATAACTCCCGATGTTTGTGTTGCGAAGAGCTGAGCYGAACTAAGGGCATTTCTCCTGGAGCAGAGCATGACACTTTAGAAGAGCAGATCAGTTTAGATTTTTTTTTCCTTTTTTTTGTCTTTTTTCTTTTTCCCCGTATGTTTCAGACAATTAACTGAAATTGGCTGTAAACTGTAAATCACTCAGGCAGTTCCCAACCTTCACCTGAGGATATCCTGCCAGCCACACTGTACAAGAAATATACTTWATTTCTTTTGTGTTTTTTTTCTTTTCCTTTAAAAGAAAAAAAAAAAAAAAAAGGAAAGAAAAAAGCAACTCTCATACAGTACAGCTCATTTAACAGATGTTTGCTCATTTACGACAAAGTCCTGGTTACAAGATGGGGTAACTCGTCTGGATCCTGGACAAAAGCAACTAATATTACCTAGCTGCAAACCCCCGCGCAAGCTCGGGAAGAGGAAACATTAGAAATAACAACAGGTGAGACTTGACAGAAAAGACGTAATGGCTCGTTTTGTGGAATGTGTCAGGAACCATTTACTGCCCCTTTTGGAGGCRATTTCTCCAAATCAGGAATGATTTCTCTCACTCCCCACTCTCATTTCTTGTTTTCATAGGAGGCTTTTGTGTTTGCAATGCTGGGTGCTTGCCCCGTTCATGTTGATGCTGCTCAAGGACTTTTGTGCTCCAGGGTCTGATGCATCCTATTCTGGACCACTTCTGCTCSCATAAGAATAGGAAGGAAGAGCAGGATGTCCTGCATAATTTAGCCTTAACTTTTCTCACTACCTGCACTTACATAGGTGCACATTTGCTCAAGTCCTTCAATAATAACTAAAAGCCCAGCAAACTCAGCACCTGAAAAGGATTTGTTTTTCCCAGTTCTCTCTAAGTGGCTGGTAGATTTTGTGCCTTGGCTGTGGTTGCCCAAGCATTCACTGCTCTCAGTCCATCTTTACCTGCTCATTTCATGATGATATTGAATATTTAAGTTAGAGCACTTTTTTTTCTTAATCAGAGTGTTTTTAAAAGGTTGCATGTGTATCTGGTGTTTCTCAGGAAAAAAAAAAACAAAAAAACACAACAAAAAAATAAAAACGCTGGAACACATAACCAGGTGGATGTGATCCATGCAGAGAGAATGGGGTGTCAGGATGGCACACATGCTGAAGCTATCACCCATCCAGGGTACTGTCATCCATTGAGCATCTGCTTTTCAACCTTGAAGCCTCAAAATCTCAGTCAGTTTATTCATGTAGGAGAAAGGCATGAGATCCTCCTTTGCTGTGCCCCATTACCCTGGTCCAGAGGGCTTGGAAGGTCCCTTTTGCTTGGTATTTAGCTCTCCCTCTTATCCTTCTAGAGATAAAACTTGTCCAAAAGAGCCCCTCACCCAACCTGGCCCAGCACATCACAGCTCTCTCATTCATGAGAGAGGAGGATGCATATTTTGGGTCCAATTCTCATTTCCACTCAGGCATCTCAAAGGCATAATAAGTTTTCAGCATAAATAAGAAACCATAATCCACCAGAATCCCTTGCTCCCCTGTGTACCTTTTTCTAGATGAAAGGGAATGARTAGAACCAGTGAGCTGCAATTTTAAGTCCTCTATAGCTTTCAGTGCAGGTTGCACAGCCACCACAAGTGTCACCAGATGCAGTAACTGGAAACAGAGACCAGATAAATTCAGAAGAGAGATAAGGCACATATCTTTTTCACAACCACCATAAAGAACCATTCGGGTTGCTTATCTAAAGATGTGATGAGTCCTCCATCATGTGAAGTTCCTRAATCAAGATTGAATGCCTTTCAAAAATAGATCCTAGCTAACAATTTAGCTAACAATTTATAGACCTGGTGCAGGAATTTCTGGTTAAAGCACATTGGCCTCCACTAATAACCCAGCAGACTGGGTGACTGTAAAGATTCCTTGTAGGTGTCTGATCTTTGAGTATGCAAAAAAAGGGGGAAATAACAGACCATTATGCACATATGAATTAGAGGGGGAAAAAAAAAAAAAAAAAAAAAAGCTTTTCTTGTGAAATCTGGGAATCTGAGGATAGGGAAGAAAATCTGACTAATCTGACTGCAGTTTTTAACAGCTTTGTTTTCCCCTTCATTTTTTTACTGTTCTTAGAGCTCTCCAGAGATAAGAGCTTCAACTGGGCTTCTGATTCAGGGCATACATGMAGGGCTGCTGTGCTGCTGGTCTCTCTGAGAGAGCAGGATGCACTTGGGCATCTTATTTCAGAGAAACTGGCCCTCAAGAGTGATACATAGTCAGACTGGTCTTTCTCCCATCAAGGAGCTAACTGCAGCCAAGAAACTGCTGCATGAAGAAGACCAAAGCCTTTGTCTTGGTCTAAACCAAGACTTTGGTTCAGAAAACTGTGGCAGCCCATATCTGCAGAAGATAGCTCGGTGTACTTGCAATTCCTAGGAAATCAGCAACTGAAGGCAGGGACAACAGAAACCAGCAGACGTCAGGAACAAGATGACAAATGTCTGTCTTTGCACATGCAGAGTAGCCTCACATCATTGCTGCATATGCTGTGGAGACCAAATGTTTGGAGTTTAACAGCCTGTGAGAGACAAACTCTACATACACTGCAAAGATTGCAGGTGTAGTGCCATAAATCAATCTGATTTGTGACACCCCAGCAGCACAGGCATGCCAGCTCCTCATCCCTCCTCCAGTCCTTATAAACAAGCCCATTTCTGGGCATTGAGCGAGTTGTGTTCTCATCCCTGAGCGATTAGGTGTTTGACAGATCTGCTCAGTGTTTCGTGTGGCAGGCGGAGGATGGAGCCTGCTTTTGAGAATCCTGTTGAAACAAAGATGTTCCAACACAGTGCTGAAAAAGATGTTGCCTAGATATGAAGCTRTCATTGACAGTGTCAGAGCTAACTAAAACAGGGCCCCTTCATTTTCCCAACCGCATATTGGATGCTTTGTGCTGCTRATTGCTTCGGTGTGATGGTTTCCCATGGTCCTTTCCAGTTATCTCCAACAGCACATCTGCAGCAGCACTCAGCAACTTCAGCATCTGGAAGGACAGGAGAAGGCCAAAGAGGAAAAGAAGGTAGCTTTCCATACTTTTGTAGGTTTTTAATTTTAGAGCACTGTACCATAAGGCCGCATAGAGACATTTGCCAGGGATGTCATGGAATACAGGACATGTTCTGGCCATGGTGGAGCAGCCCTCTTTTGCTAAAAATGGCAAGCAACAAAACTGATGCACGCCTCCCTCCCCAACTATATATTCCTTGCTTCACCACTGAAGCATTGCTCTTGAACATCATTCCAGCAGAGGAAAAGAGGGAGAAYTGAGAGAGGAGGCCACGTACAAGTGGACAAGACAGAGGTTTCCAGCTATGAGATTTCCACAGCTTGTCCCTGATGCTTGGGTAGTTGGTGGATTTCTCTGGGGGTAATAAGGGAATGAATAGGTAGAGCTGGGGAGCCTTGCAAACTTGTGCAGACTTGTGCAAACTTGTGCAGTCTTAGGCAGACTGGATGGAGAGAGGCTTCATGATGGTCTGTCCCTTCCAGTACAGCTCATCCATGGGTAGGACTACAAGGATTGACTCTTACATGTGGTTCTCTGTGATATCAACAGAAAACAAGTGGATTCCTGGAGTATTCAAGGGCATATGAGACCATCTGATTATTTCCTATTATGGACACTTGAGGACAGAAATGGGCATCACCTTCCAATGCTCCCAGATGCTCTCGGAATGGGTTAGTTTCACCGGTAGAGATGAAGCTGTGGGATTTGTGAAGTCCTTGGCCTCTCTGGTCCTTATCTGGTCCAAGGACAAGTKCAGGGTCCTGCACCTGGGCAGGAATAACCCCAGGCATTAGGACAGACTAGAGACTGACCTGCTGGAGAACAGCTCCGCAGAGAGGGATCTGGGAGTCCTGGTTGACAACAAGTTAACCATGAGGCAGCAGTGCCCTCATGGCCAAGAAGGCCAATGGGCTCCTGGCTGCATCAGGAGGATGTTTACTTGAACCTTTAATGCATGACTTCAGTGGTGACAGTAGCAATAACTAGATTTTGCATGGCATTTTTCACCAATGAGCCTCATAGCACTCATAAGTGCCACGTCCAGACACTGTCCTCTCATTTCCTGCAGACCACAGGGATGAACCTGTCCTCTGTGACAAGTGAAACCTTGGGGTGGTCTGCAGAGAGACTGGTGCAATGGCAGGATCAGACCCCTGGTCCACTTGCTTGGAAAATCCCTCCTGAACCTCTGCAACACTCGATGCCACTCAAGAAGCCATCACAGGTACCAGGAACCTGATTTGTTTTCACATTCACAGATCTATGATGTACATTACAGTGATATAAAAGCTTCTCAGTGAGGAGRGCTTAGCTGTGCAACTACCCCATGTGGGTAATTAACACATTACAGCCCTGACCCCAGGCTGCCTGAGAAACCTAACCAACTKCAGTTAATTCCTTACCACGTCCAGTCATTAATGCCTTTATTTGTCTTTCCTGGAGTGTGCGAACTGAACTGAATGACCTTGCATGGGATACGGGGATTTTAATAGGAAAATCTGCTTAATATTAGCACATTTTTCAAATCCTACACAGACCTTGACAAGATTATTTTTAACAGATGACACACAGCTATTTGAGATGAACATGAATATTTTTCAGATTGCACAAACCAAAGCAGAAAGGTTTTGTTCAGGGTGATAGCAGGGACAAAAGGAAAGGAAGAAAAGGGAAGAGTAGGGATCAAAAG
>NW_020455501.1:164301-184990 GCF_003342845.1 Nothoprocta perdicaria
GAGAAGAGAAGAGAAGAGAAGAGAAGAGAAGAGAAGAGAAGAGAAGAGAAGAGAAGAGAAGAGAAGAGAAGAGAAGAGAAGAGAAGAGAGAAGCAGAAAAAAACTTGGGAAAATCAAATTTTTCAATTAACCAGTATACTGACAACCATACATTTTTGTCACTGACGTGTGTCGTTCCTAGGCCTGACATCAGGAGATCCACATGCAAGATAATGTTTGCATTTGGCTGATGAGCTAGATCTTCCCTGGCAATGACTTGTTTGGAGTTTCCTGCGGTGGCTGGGGATGCACACAACCTGGACTGGGAAATCGCATTGATGCCAAACTTTAGCTTCTAGGGGAAAAGATAAGWTGATACTTTCAATGAAAGTTGCAAGTCAGAGCAGGAAAGCTAAAGGAGCACTCCTAAGATAGTCATTCAGATGAGGCATCCCACTGCCTCTGAGATACGCTGTGGAGCAGTGTGCAGAAACATCCCTGCTTCCATGTTATCTTGGCACTATTTCTGTCAATCTCAGGTCAGACGACTGCCTCCCCACCACCATGAAATGAGCTTTGGGCAAGAGCTCTCTGCAACCACAAAATAATAATAATAATAATAATAATAATAATAATAATAATAATAATAATAATAATAATAATAATTTTTAAAAAGAGGCTCATGCCTAAATGAGTTTTAAAAGCACCAAGAAAGCTTAGTTTCCAGTGCTCAGTTTTCAATTTGCTTAGATAACAGCAGCAAATGGCTAGATACACAGCAGTTTGAATGGCGAAGAATCGAAAAAAAGATTAAAAAAAAAAGTGCTGGCAAACCACAAGCTGAGGTTTTGTGAAAGCTTCACATGAAGCAATCAGCCTGAGGTATAGGAAGCATCAAGCTGAATTGCTGAAACCACCTGCAACTTAAAGAGAGGTTTGCAGTGGAAAGGCGAAGCAAGCTACATGCGACGTTATGTGCCATGGACAAGGAATAGTTGTAAAGACCTCSAAACTGGGGCTTAAGTACTTCAGTACTACATGGAACTGTAAGATCAAAAAGAGCATCAATTTGATTCCTCATCGTAACATAGCCAGTGTGACAGATGGGGCAGCATTGAAAGGGAAAGGATGATGAGTTTTCCCAACCTGCTCAGTAATTCCACTCTTGCTCTTACCAGCCTCTCATCAGACAAGTGAAAACTCCTCAAARCCACTTGAAGATAGGAAAGGTCTGATTCCATTGCACTGCTCCCTCTGAGTATCTTGGTGCTTGTACAAAGTTGGCTTTCTTGTAGGCTGGGTTTAAAACTAGAGGCACAAAAAATCTGTGAACCCACCAAGGCAGTCAGAGACCTTCATGACCAAAAGGAGAKCTTGAGAGAGTTRAGCTTTCWGTACAGATTAGGGGTCGACCTGCTGGAAAGCASCTCCACGGAGAGGGACCTGGGAGTCYTGGTTGACACTAAGTTAACCATGAGTGAGCAGTGTGCCCTCGTGGCCAAGAAGGCCAATGGCATCCTGGCCTGCATCAGGAGGAGTGTTGCCAGCAGGTCAAGGGAGGTGATTCTGCCCCTCTACTCAGCTCTGGTGAGGCCGCACCTGGAGTACTGTGTTCAGTTCTGGGCACCCCAGTATAGGAGGGACGTGGAGCTTCTGGAGAGGGTCCAGAGAAGGGCAACCAGGATGATKAAGGGAATGGAACATCTCTCGTATGAAGAGAGGCTGAGTGAGCTGGGCCTGTTTTCTCTGGAGAAGAGACGGCTCAGAGGGGATATGATTAATATGTATAAGTTCAGGATGCAGGGAGGAAGGGGACAGGCTGTTCTCACTGGTGGCCAGCGATAGGACGAGGGGTAATGGCCACAAGCTGAAGCATAAGAAGTTCCRTCTCCAGGTGAGGAGSAACTTCTTTMCTGTGAGGGTGACAGAGCAGTGGAACAGGCTGCCCAGGGAGGTTGTGGAGTCTCCTTCTCTGGAGGTCTTCAAAACCCGCCTGGATGCCACCCTGTGCCACATGCCCTGGGTGTGCCTGCTTGAGCAGGAAGGTTGGACTAGATGATCTCTAGAGGTCACTTCCAACCTTAAATATTCTGTGAATCTGTGAATCTGTGAGCTTCTTTAATGGAGAATCTAAAAGCAGCTGACAACTTCTTMAGGAGTAGTTGGGCAAAGATGGACAGAACAATCTTGCTTTAAGTGGTCATCTTGATGGGAGACCAGCAGAGGTCCCTTACTGCCAACATTTCTAAGCCTCTGTGGATAATATTGAACTGATGTGGTTTTGAAAGTTAAGTGAACTTCTATTGAATCTGCAGGTTGGGAGTGATTTCTCAGCCTTACTACTCTCTTGCTTTCCCTGCTGTTTGTTTCTTTGAGTGATTTAAGTGCTCTAATACCCACGCCAACATCTCTTCTTGAGAGGGTAATTTATCACTGATGAATAGCATGSTCCGTTTGATCACATAAGCATGCAACTAGACCAAAAGAGAGCGGGCACTATTGCATCCTCAAGAGCCAGAGGCAAGAAGATCAAAGACTGGCAGTGTATTTTCAGATGGAGTTTTGTACTCCATCTCGCCTATATACTTGCAAACTGCTGAGGGATCTTAGTGGTGGAAAGCCCTCCTAAGGCCAGTGCAGAAGACACAYGCAAGATTTATGATGGTAAAAGAGAAGGAACGATGGGCTGAGATCCCGCCTTCCAGGCTCTCCTTGCCAACAAATAAAGCAGAGGTTCTTTAGGCTGTGTGACTTTCACCTGACAAAAAACATATGGCAAAAAACAGCCCTAAAATGCCAGAGAGGCCTAATTAGGGATTAATGATTTGAGCCTAACCTGAGTATGGTTAGCAGGACTTCTCCATCAGTACTTGATGACGAGATGGATTGTGAAGTCCTGACATCATCACGTTAGGGAGCCATGGAGGCACCATATGCTATTTCTCCACATCTCCTACAGACCATCCCAGGTAAAGCTCTTGCCACAGCTTCAAAAAGATGCTTTGCAAATGTCTGGCATTGGACCTCATGTGCAGCAACAGCAGATAAAAGAACTGAACTTCTTTTTGTTATTATCTCCACAAACCAGCCRCAATAAATTATCCCAGCAGAGCAGTTCAGTTTTCAAGGAGCTTTCTCACAGCTGTTCAGCTTGGCTGATGGGCCCAGTCCCTCCTGTGATGTTTTTGTCAGATTTCCACTCAGACAGCAAACCCCTTTTCTTAAGAAAAAGCAAAGCAAAAATSTACAAGCAAAAATGGAGTTGCTTTCTATTCTGGACTTCTTTGGTGATTCTTAATGTGCAAAAAGGCCGTGCATAGACCAAAGACCTACTGCAAACTGCTGCTGGGCAGGAGGCATAAGAGGAGAGAGGAATACAGATGGACTAAAATTAAAATAGCATAATGTCTTGATTCTAAAATTCCCTGAGAGTGTTGCCAAACTCTTTTCAGATCAAGTCTGGCATTTTTACCTTTGATGAGCAAAAGTGACAGGTATGTCATTTTTGGATGCTGCACTGAAGTGCAGAAGAATCACTGAAAAAATTGCCCGGGGTTCCCATCCCACCATGAAGTCAGGGCAAACACCTAGCCTTTTTCTTCTTCCTCTTAGCTGCTTCTTATATTCCATTGCATCCCTGCCAATCTTTCAGAAATGATGAATCATGAACCAACAGGCTTATAAATTCTTAAATTGGCTTAGAAATCACGAGAATTAATGCACACTGCATTGTTTTTCATTGACTCCTTGGTTTTGGCACATTTAGGCACACTTAGGACACATATTCTGGCATTTCCAACATTCATGAGGCTTAAAATACCCTTTAAAAAAAAAAAAAAAAAAAGGAGAGAAATGAAAGCCCAGATATTCGACTTCTGTAACTAGGACTTTAAGAGGAACAATAAACATCATGACCTGCACAATAAAATTATTAGAGTTGGCAGCAGGCTGGATTTCGTGTCTTGAAAGTCATTGTTCTGCTCTCATTAAGTTGTGCTATGTAGCGTGACATATTGATTCCCTGGAAGGAACAGAGGAGAATGGGAGTTAAATGTGAGGGTCTTCTCCCCCTCCATAAGTGTCATCTTGCTGAGTTCCCAGGCAGACTGCTTTGCAAGTTGCTCCTTCTTCTACCTTCATTTAGGGTGTTTGAGGACTCTTGATCATCATCATTTGGAAGAAGGCAAGTCAGTGGTCATAGCTGAAGACCCCATTCAATGGTGATGCATGACAGTGGATGGAAGTACTCGACTACTCCAGCTCGCTTGATACTTTGCACCTTTCATTGGCAGGATATTGTCCTTGTTTTGGAAGAAGCATGGGCTCTTGACTGAACTGCATCATCTGGGTTAAATAAAACAACACTGGGTTAAATAAAACAACACTGGGTTAAATAAAACAACAAGAACAAGCAACAGTCCCATGGTAGAGCAGAGTGAGTTTTATGTGAGTCAGTGAGATGCCTCTGTAACACCAAGGGCCCAGAGCCACTCAGTATTAACGTGCCTTCACTTCCACGAGTGCATTCGACCTCAGTGCAAATCAAGAGCTGAAATACCTTACTGGATTTGGGCCAAAATGGCTATTTTATCATTATCCCTTCCTGCCATTCCCTGTAGAACTATAGGATTGCTGGGGGAGTGGAGCTGAGGGAGGACAACACATTTTCTTGTCACTGATGAAAAAGGAAATTATTTTAACTGGACATCGAGGGAAAGAAAACTCTTTTCTCCCTAAGGTAACAATAAAACGTTCTCAGCCATTTTCTCATTGATACTTCAGCATCAAGCAAGCATCAGCAGGGCTCCATGGATTCATAAATGGACAACATTTGGCGTCATGCAAGTTTCATGGATCTGCTCCAGGTTTTTGCTACCACAAAGACACAGATTCCGGACCCAGCTGCAAAGATGCTGATTAAAGAAACCATTTCCTCAAAGATATATGTGTGTGTATATACATATACACATATATATTTATTTATTTCAAATGAAAGAAGCTTCCTTGTTATTGCTTAGCAGATCAACTAATTCCCTTACCCAGTTCTTGTGCACTGCTGATCATACGTGTCTGATACGTAAGTAGCTGATCAATGTACATTCTCGTTACTTGAACTAATGTTTCTTTATGCAATGAGGGTCCCTAATAGGTTGCATGTGGTTTCCATTTGGGGCTTTTTGGGATCTTTTCCAGGAAGTTTCAGGTCATTACCTCAAACCTTCCTCAGCTGAAAAAGGATTGAGGTAATAACCCACAATATCCTGGAGGAGGAAAAAAAAATCTATAAAGCATTGAAGACAAGAGAATGAAAATTGCATTCGGGAAAGATAGAAGGAATGTGGCCTTTGGCCTTCCAGCAAAGGTGTCATAAAATGTGCTGTATTGAAGCAATATGTCAAAATGCGAGATCCTGGGCAGGGAAAGCAAACTGCACAAAACTGAAACCACGGGGACCGCAGCAAAGTGGTGAGCCTGATCCCCAGCCTCTGATCAACTTTCACCTTGCGGAGATGAGTGCTAATTAGTTAAGAGGTTTCGTTAGAGTAATGGCTGGATTTTTTTTTTTTTTTTTGCATGGGGGAGAAACATAAAGTGTCATGTGCTAAAAAAGAAAAAGAAAAAAAAAACTTCTGGCACAATGCGGGGTGGCTTGCAGAGTCATAAAGATTATAAGGAACCGCTATAGAGCTCTTCACTCAGGAAGGTCAATTTTAAGTGTAACTTATCCAACTTTATTCTCCATCTCAGCTGACACTCTACCTCATTCTATTATTCGCTCCTTTTTCCTCTCCCTGTCTGAAAACTTCCTTGGCTGCAGAAGTTCCCATTTACATCCACTCTGTGTTTTCTGGTGGGGAGCCAGCTCTCTACTGAACAAGCTCACTGACCCCAGGCCTCAGCCAAAACTCCRCAGGGCTTAAAGACCTTTTCAAAGCAGGGGAAAGACAGCCTTGAAGGGCTGCAGGGGAGGAGGGCTTTATCCTCAGACCCAGCTCGCGCAAATGGTTCTAAATGTCACCTTTTGCAAAGTGCTGAGCTCTCCCTGTGTGTCTCTTTCTTGGGGCTGTGGATGCTCAATAGATTGAGYGGTCAGCAGTGCCTCTGACATCTTGGGAATTTTGTGACCTTTAACTYAAAAACACTTCCAAGTGCATCAAGTCCCGTCTGAAAGCCATGGATGGTAGAGAATGAAGCATCCCAGAATGGAAAATTCTTGGTGGTGTTCTGGACATAAAAAGCCATTTCAAAGCATCTTTGGAAGAAGCTGAAACTACTGATTCTGCCAAAGAATGGATGAAGTTATTCTTTTGTTGTTGCTTTATTTTCTTGTTGCTAACCTGATGCAGTGAAAGCAACTACCATTAAGGGGATGAGGCCAACTGACTCAATCCTGAGAGGCTTGACTGGACTTGCTATACCTTCCTTAGGCCATCCATAGGTCGCAGTGCTCCAAACTCAATAATCCACTGAAATAACAGCACACCAATAGCCAATAGTGGCGAGASAGTTTTACCATGCAAGTCTTTAGTTTTCAAAAACCCAAGATGTCTCTGGGTATCTACACCAGGAGACTTTCTGAGGACCTTATTTTCAGGTGATCTCGAATATCCCCTCTCCTACAAGTAGGTCCCTCAATTCTCCCTCTCCTTAAACTGAAGCAGAAAAAAATCATTCTAAAAGTCTTTGACACCATTTTGGCAAAGCAAAACTTCTCATGCACTGTCTGTTAGTCTGTGACTCTGAAGGAGGTCAAGTCTGGACTCCATCTCTACAGCTATTGCATTTCCATAAACGAACACAGCTTTCCTGTACGTCAAGGACCAACATCTTAGAGCTTTTTAAGACCTGAGACAAAAAGCAATGGATTTTGTCCAAGGACAGCATACATTTTCTTTTACTTCTCCTTCCCCTTGTGTTTCAAGATGCTGGTGTCATCACCCATCCCAGTACTACAGCCAGCCAAAAAAMCACAAGCCCACTGTTGGAAGTCCTGAAATCAATGTATGATTCAGGAGGTATTTCTGAACAAAATACAGCATCTTGCTTTTTTCTTTTGCCTCTGTTTTCTATGGAGCATCAACTGACTGTAGAGTATGCCTTTGTAACTCTGCCACGATGACCAATTTTTGAAATTTGAATGAGTGATGGATGATTCTCATAACAAGCTGCAGTGATGGTACTTGCAAAAACACGTTTTATTGACAGGAAATCATTTTAATCACTCCTTACTTCTCATTTTAAGGTTCTTCTTCCTGGAAATGCAGGTCTGAATTCTTTTTAGGTTGGAATTTCATGAACTCTAAATATTTTCATTTGCTCATCTTGGGCTTCAAGGACACTACAGAAGAGCACTAAATTCACACACACACAAATCTTAGAGCTGCTAAAATCCCATATTAAATATTGTGCTTTGGATATTTTGAGAGTGCTGGGTATTCCACATTTTGAAGCAAAACAGATTTTTTTTTTTCTTTTGTGTGCTGCATACTTGTAGGGGGAAAAAAAAAGTCTCTATTCCTGGTTCTGGACCCTTCCAGCAATAGTAATCAAAACCACACATTTTGGACTAATATCCCAAACCAGAAACTTGCCAAAAGCCTGCAGACAGACAAGCTTTAGATTAATAAACAGTTTTAGATCATGGTGTAACACCAGCAGGGACTATTAGCTCATCTGACCTGTATACTGAAAGCTATTTAATTTTTTATCCAGTTATCTATATGTTAAGCCCAATAATTTTTGTTTGATTGCAGCTCATCCTGAATAAAAAATAATAATAATTTTAATAAAAATTGTTTTCCAAGACATAAGAGATATCCTTCATTTCCTTTGGTGTCTTGTCCTAAGGCTAAGCACACTTACTTCTACACATCCATGTTTTATTTGTAATTTGAAGTTGTYGTCTCATCTATGAGACATCTTGCTCTCACTCACTTTGCTCCTTTTCCTTATCATGAGAATCCTTGGCTATTTATCCTTTAGAAAATAACCTACGTGATAATCAAGTCATACTTTTATATACTTCTTGGTATATAAGTCTCTCTTGGTAAAATTGTTCTTACCAAGAGACCCCTTTCTCCTGCATTATCTACATTTCAAGCCCCACTCCTCTGACAACTTCAACTGTCTCAAGAAGCTGGACATCTCATCTACATGAACTGTACAGGTTCTCTCATGGACAAAGGATTCATCTCCGAGTGGATTGGTTCATCCACTATGGATGCCTATTTTTGCTAGCAGAGGACAAAATATCTGCTGGCTACATGTTAAGGTCTTTGGGGACAGCCCCCCTGCTGAGACTGCAGAAATGACCTGGAGGACTGAAAAACAACATCAGTGAAGAAAATGCTTTATAGTGCAAGGTCTAAGCAATCTGTCTGCTCTGTTATCTAGTGTTAAATCCTTCAACAACCCTACAAATCTGGTGATCAAAAAAGAAGAATCTCCAAACCTCAATTGAGCAATTCTTTCAGGGAAATAGTTTACTTTACAACACCTTTCCAGTTTTTCAGGAACAAAGTTGTACTGGAGGTGCACAGTTTCTTTTCAGAGTGAAACACCACAAAGTCAGTTCAAAAGTGTCTATGTGAGTAATGTAAAAATATATGGAAATCATTTTTCCTCCCTTCCAGCCYTTCACCCCTCCTCTTTCTCCTCTGCACCATTTTCTAGTCTGCTTAACAGATGACAAATCTGAAAGGAAGTATCACAAAGAGCCACATTGCTTGTGTTCACATCCCAGGAGATGATCATACAACCAAACCCAGGCCTGAACGTGATCTAATTGTAATTGCAAATTCCATAAGTGCCTCACTGGAGCCTAGTAGACTTCTCCTCACCAACAAGGCAGCTTTGAGATTTGGTTGTGTTTGAAGACAAATACAAGCTGAAGGGGGTGACTTCTTGACCAGGAAGTCTACATCTTCCCAGCAATCTTCTTCAGACCTGAGAATCCCAGACCTCCAACTCAGATGCACTGGTGCATCAGCAGGAATTGATTGCTGAAATCTACTGGATGGGATGAAACTAAAGGCGAGACAAAGGGCTTTCCATTTCCATGATCCTGAAAACTGTGCCAGCTACAGCATCCCCAGTATTGAGATGTGGCTCTCATGATCTATCATTCTTTGGATCTCTCCTTCCCAATGTTTGTAAGSAGACCCCTGAAGTGACCTCAAGATTTCCACATGTTGGGAGAACCTACTTGTCTATCTTCACTTACCTTAAAATCTTCATAAACACTATGTTTCCCTTTGTGGTCTGTGTAGCACAGTATTATTTTCTTTTTTTGATTATTTCTGTTCTTTCCCCAGTGTATCACTTTATTTGTTTATTGAATTATCCTTTGAACTTGCTTCTGCTTCTTTTTAGAGACCTCCAAATTATTTCTTCTACGCTAATCTTCACCTTCCTTTCAGGCCCCACATTGGCCTGCGCTGCCCTTCAATCCTACTGAGGTTTAACAATGATGAATTTAAATTGCAAACTCTTCCAACTATTTCCACTTTTCTGCAGTTAAACTCTCTGTGCCTTCTAAGATCACAATCAAGATTCCTCTGGGCGTTTTACATTCCCTCCGAGTCAACTGAGCAGAGGTCAAGAACATTTAGCATTGCCTCTTCCAATATTTCATTCCTCCGATGCCTTGCAAACTTTGCTCTGTTGTGATTCCTCTTGGTCCAAGATGTTTTCTGCCTTCAGATCTTTCCTTTTGCTCCTCAGACTGGACCTCAGCTATTACCCGTGAGGTACAACGCACAAGAACTCCCCTTCCCCACGCCCTTGCTAGTGGTCCTCACCCTCTCTTGGTCCCTCCTGAGTCYCAGTCAGTTTGAGTCATTCTGCCTTCAGTCTCCCCTTATACTTCCTATCATCTGAGTTCCGTTTTCTTTTATGATTGCAGTCTCAAAGGAGACCAGAAATAGGTCATAAACCATCATTTTCTGGCAGTTTGGTAGTCCCGTCAGTCCAAGTACTTGGCAAACAATAATTTAAGCTTCAGCATGAATGTCCTGTCCGTTTAGATCAAGTAGAGTTTGCTGCAACATGCGCTGTCGGCTGTGGAAATTTCAGCCTTGTGTGCTATGATAGGAGCTGGTAGAATCTCTGTCTTTTCATGGGGATTCTGCTCCATCACCCAAAGGCCCCTGTTGAGATCCATTCTTCAGGAGGTTTTGCAAACACAAGCTGAGTTAAGGTCCACTGTGCTTGGAAGGAGTTTTCCAGTCACATCTGATAGTGGAGCCAGAGACTTCACAAAGCTCAATAGCAGATCGAGAGTAGGAT
Organism: Nothoprocta perdicaria; assembly: GCF_003342845.1. Lineage (NCBI taxonomy): Eukaryota > Metazoa > Chordata > Aves > Tinamiformes > Tinamidae > Nothoprocta > Nothoprocta perdicaria. The sequence continues at coordinate 174,568 of NW_020455501.1, forward strand.
GCATGTGTAGAGTGCATCTCATTCACTGATTCCTAACAGTATTTAACAGGTCTTGCACAACATRGCATTTTGACCTCCAAGGCGGCCTATTTTAACTACTTAATTCCTTGTGGCCATGAAGAGCATTACAGCATCACCTTGGGGAGGGAAGGAGGGATGCTAGGAGGTGTTGACTCTGGTAGCCTGATGGAGGTGAGGCTACTACAGCAACTGGCCTTAGATACTCAGTCTGCCCACTAGCTGTCGGGGTATCCCCTGGGATGGGGATCCCTTCCATTTGCCTCATGCACAGACAGCACACCAGATCTCTCCAGTATCAACGAATCATAGAATCCTTAAGGTTGGAAGGGACCTCTAGAGATCATCTAGTCCAACCCCTCTGCACRTGCAGGGTCGCCTAGAGCAAGTGTCACAGGGCTGTGTCCAAGCAGGTCCAGAGATGTAGACTCCACAACCTCTCTTGGCAGCCTGTTCCAGTGCTTGTCACCCTCACTGCAGTGACAGTAGCTGGTCCAGGCCTCACCAACAGCCAGTCTCCAGCATCTAGTCTCTCCAGCATCTGGCCCAGACCTATAGTTGCTCTCAAGCTTTCTCTACTGGCTGGATTGAAGTTCAACAGTGGTTACACATCACCCACACAACATGCCTGTGCTTGGTCTCTCCAGTTGCTGGTTCCATTGACCCTGTGGTCAATGATGCCTCTTTCAATGACTGGCACTTAGATCTTCATACATGCAAAAGGGAAAAAAGTGTCTTCTCAGACAGGAAAGCAGTTAGAAATGGAGTTTAACAGGACRGACTTTACTGATGTGGCCACTAATGGCCAGACAAGCCTGCCAGCCAGCAACATATTCATATACAACTTTATCTCAATTTCTCTCTATTTTTGCATGCTTTTTTCTCCCCAAGACATCYTGACCCCCTGCCTTTCTCCACCTTTTGATCTTCCTCTAAGCATTGAGTAATCCTTGCACAACCTCACAAAGCTCTTCCCCAACATCCCATAATGAATGTCAAACTCCTCTGGTCAGCCACCCCTACTCAGTATGACCCTGGGTCTGCTCCATCAGCTGGAGTCCACATCAGGACCACAAGTTTCACACCAGCACTATGGACTTTTCACCCTCCTTTGACAGTCCTGGTAGCAGCAAAATGAGTCTGGGTTGCTCAAATTAAGCCATGGGGTTCGTTCATCTGCCTGTGTCTCCTGTGAACTTACAAATGAGTCTGGGTTGTTCAAATTAAACCATGGGGTTCGTTCATCTGCCTGTGTCTCCTGTGAACTTACAAATGAGTCTGGGTTGTTCAAATTAAGCCATGGGGTTCCTTCATCTGCCTATGTCTCCTGTGAACTTACAAAGATGAAAATTTCATTGCACACCCTAACAGGCATTAAAGTCTGCTGGTGGACCAGTTGAAGAATGATCGCTGGTGGACCAATGATCACTGGTAGATCAATGCAGAAGTCTGTGGAGGTGATCAGCTGAAGGAACATCCTGCATGAAAAAAAAAAAAAAAAAAAAAAAAAAAGCCACATATTTGGGGCATTTAACACTGTGAGGAGCATAAAATTGTCCTTGGAAGCCAAATACTGAGGACAATTTTCAGCCAACACTCTCCTTACTCCGCTGTCAAGGGGTGCCAACCTTCATTGCGTGTTTGGCAGTTGATTTCACAGCAAATGAGATTTCTGCACATAAAATACATAAACTGAGCCAAAGATTCCCGCTGGAGATAAAAAACAAACAAACAAAGCAACAAATAAGTGGAAAAAATTGTCTGGAACATCCAAAACATAGGATCTTGATCTTCCCTTGAAACTAAAACTTCCAGCCTTGGAAAAATCCAACAGAAACAGAAGAGTTTCTCTAACCTTTGCAAAAATATGTTTTCTTCTGCCAGTAAAAGCCATTTCTTTGCAGCGCCATTTGGATAATTTGCCTCTACATCTTGTTCATCTGTCACCTCATAGGCTTCAGATTTTTTTGCGTTTTCATCACTGGTCTGTATATAAAAAAAAGTGGGGGGAGGAGAAAAAGGAGGCACAGATTTTGGCAGGAATCCCTGTCTGGAATGAATATAAAACTTTGTTTTATTTAAGTGATCTGGCTCTGTGTGTGTGTGTGTGTGTGTGTGTGTGTGTGTGTCTGTGTGTGTGCATATGTGTATGAGAGAGCAAGAGAGGGGGAAAGATGGGAAACAAATAAAGATAGTTTAAAAAAACAGTGAGTGTGAAAGAAATTCCCCAGAGAGACAAATAAAGGACTTTTTTATTGCTAATAACACATGTCCTGGCATGTGCTTTGCACGTTGTTAACTCACCTTGAAATGGGTGARTTTTGTTGTTGGCTTGGGAGTTTTGCGTTTTGTTTTGTTTTAATCTTTCTTCTGGCTTTTGAATTGTTGTAGCAAGTAGAAAAATAGTAAAAAGAGACCAAATAAACAGAAAAAAACATACACACACAAAAACAAAAGCCCATCTTCTTTCTTTCTGTTTTTGTGGAAATCTAAAGGATGAGGGGTTGTGATTTCACTGCTTCCCCTTGTTATATTACTAAATCTCCCTAATGGACTGGGGTGGCTTTACACTGGCTGATGCTTGTGCATTTGGGCTGCACTARGAGGACAGACCGTTTCAGCAGCTGTCATCTTAGTGGTTGCTGCTCATTTGACTTGGGTGCATCCGATCTCAAAGAGCAAAGCAGAATGGAATCCTATGGAAGCAGGGAATAAAATTGCAAAGGAAATAAAAAAAAAAGGAAAGGACAAATACTTTCTGGCATTAGGTATGTTCCCTACTTGTGTCTACCAGCAGATAAGTACATAAGACAGCAATTCGGGACAGGAATGTGCATAAATGTATGATTACAGCACTGCTCTGACCGAGGAAGGACCAGAGCCCATGGTTAGAGCATTTTTTCAACATTGCTTAAATATTTGCATCCTATTTTGATGCCAAGTATTGTCTGATGCAGTTACTGATGTATGATCAGTTAAGGGCTCTCATATGCAGTCCAAAGGAGCTCCTAAATTAAAAAAAAAAGAAAAATAAAAAAGAAAATAAAATGTCTCCTGCCTCTTCAGGGTAGGATTTGCAGTGTTTCAGTTCCTGGTGACCAATTCTGTGTGCATCCTGGATTCTAAATGTTAGAAAAGTTCCTGATGAAGGTGCCCCTGTGCAGGTTGGTGTCTGTGTATGGGTGCCTCTGTATGATCTCGAGGGTCCTAGAGTGGGATCTCACCAGSTCCATTCTGGGAGCAACCTCTTCCCTAAGATTGAACATATCAAGTGCCACACAACAGGGGAGGCAACTTCACCCTGAGATATTTGGTGTCCTGCACCACGAGCCCCTATGTCCTCCGCAGAGCTACTTGGCTGCAGGGCAGAGCAACATGCCAGGCTGGGGAGATGTCCAGGGACCTCATCAGCTGAATCCAGTTGAGAAAAACCAAGGATTGTTCTGAATCTCCATTGATTCACACAGACAMACACACACAMAAAAAAATGTCTGTGTGAGATCTGCAGTCTGTGGACTCTAGGAATCTGATATTCATTGCTCAGAGTAAGAAGGTTCAGATAAATCTACAAAAGTTTTCAATGCTTTTCTGATCCCTACCATTTCCCCCCTATACTCCCCAAAACCTTTTCAAGCCTTACCCCATACTCCTTCAAATCCTTCAGCCCCACTTATTCTAGATGCACAGGGATTTCCCAGAGCAGGAGCTGCCAAGCCAGGATGGTGTCTCTGTGATGATGACAAACATCTGGGAGAGGACTAAGCAAAGAGGCTGCCAAATTCGCTCTCTTGTGATTTGAGTGAGACTTGGCCTTCTCCCTACCATAACCCAGAGGTTTCTTAGGGCTGTGAAAGCTAGAGCAGACATTCAGACAGAGGTGTATCCTCCCTCCTTGCAAAGATACCCGAACACTCAACACTCTGTAGTCCAATCCAGGTTGAAATCACAGAAATGCTGAGCATAGAGAAATCCACTTCTTATAAAGGCCACAGCACACCTAGACTGCGTGAAGAGTGATGGTGGTGAAGGCTGCCTAAAGACTCCCTGTTCACAGAAACCTTATCCCCTGCTTGTGGCCCAGAAGACGTCCCCATCCCACTATGTCTCCCAACCTGTGGCCCAAAGCACTGCTGTCTCACATGCTAGACATGGAGCTCCCTATCAATTTCAGAACATAGGGGCACAAAGCAAAAGCAATCTTCTGCCCAAGAAGTGGGAGACAAAGACGTCTCTCAGCCATTCATTCCACTCACCCGCCCAGTTACCCAGCATGACACTTGAGGGGACATGACATAKTCTTCCCCTTACTTCAAACAACCAGTTTTTCAAGAATGGAAAGAGTACAAAGATGAACACAACACTCCTTAAAGCCAAAAGGCAATGGGGATTGATTTATTGTTGAGACAGAGGGAACCAGTAGCAAGTATTGTTTTCACTATGATGGTGTTCCTTCTAGCATGGCTGCAGATGGTTCTGTTCAGGCAGCTTCTCCTAGATAATGTTTCTGCTGCATGCACTAGTTGAAGCATTCTTTGTGGCCATCAGCTTTTATACTCCCATCAAATACCATCTCACAAAGGTATCACAAGCTAGCAACAGATAGAGTTATTTCTTTGGATTTGTTTTTTTGTTTGTTTGACATGTTACTTAACCCACAACCAAATAAACTAGCCATTCAATTGAAGGAAGAGTCTTTGATTAATTGGTTTGTTGTTAAGTCATTTATTATGGATGTCTTAAGGAAATTTCTCACTCAGCCTTAACCAGGTGGCTTATTCAGGGGCCTGAGTGATTACTTGTGGCATTTTGCCCAATGAGCTGTTTGCAAATGACATTCTGGAGAGGCAAAAGTAAGAGACAGAAACATTTTTATCCCTCTCTCTAAAAGAAGAAGCCAGACATSATCAATGGAGAAACCTCTGCAGCGTTTTGACAGGCTGGCTGGGACCCAGTGGAAGTAGAGCAGCTACTGCCTTGCTGTGCCTTCGTTTTCTCCTTCCAGTCAAAGGCAGACAAAACACAGAGCTTCTCAATCTGACAGACAGCCAAAGTGCTGCTTCTTCAGCTCTTGGAAATGCCTCCCCTTAAAACAAAAGCCATAGGTTAGCCTGAGAGACAGTGAAATGATCCCAAAATCCCACTGTGTCCAGAGCCAAGGGTTTGGTGTGGTATGGCTCATTAGGAGGCATGATCCCATCACTTCATTTTTGATACAGCTCTAGACCTGAGCTGCCTCCGAATTTGTAAATGATAAGATCTAGAGATCACTGTTTGCCACCCACGCAAAATTACAAGCGAGCTTCTTTGCTTTGCTGGATATCTCAGCATGACGTTGGGCATCACTGAGGCAGTGCTCAGTGTCAGTTTCTCCTGGGAAATAGAATCAGCAGGTCCTCTCCTTTGCAGAGGTGGGCCAACCACCCGCTCACCACCATCAAGTCTTCTTTTTGCAGTCATGAGTTTTGATCATGTTTTTCAGCCAYGAGTTCCATTTTGGTCCAGACAGCTAAGCCAAAATCATGACTTGTCCCCGTGGTGAGCCCTCACATGCAGCTCCTCAGTGTGATCTCAAGGGAAAAGCAAGAACAATCTTACTGGAGAGGAAACTGAGGCATAAAAGTAGAGAAAGCTAAACAAATGATTGGAAATGCTCTCAGGCACTTGGTTCCTACATTGTTTCATTACAGGGGTGCCAAAACAAATGAAACCTGCTGCTTWCTCATTCCCTTTGAAGTTCAAGCCRTGCAATTGTGGGGCCTACATTTCAAGCTGCCAGCTTTGAACGTTTTTCCTTCGTTGACACATCCATGGCCGAATAGGGAATTGTTGTCAGAGCTAGCAGGAGTTCCTGACTCCTCGCATGCTGATGATCAGAGCATCATGCATCTGTTCTCCAGCCAAAGCAGCACACTCACACCTCTCTCCCAGCTGCTCCGTCCTTTGCGAGGCAACAGGAATTACTTGTAAATCCGAGTCCAGCATCTGGCTTCACCCACCTGCCCGACACCCACTGGACTGGAGCACTGGCTCCCACACGCAAGTATGGCTCAAAAGCCAAACTCCTCTAACCATCTCTAGTGAGGACACCAGTGAAAGCGAAACAGAACACAAAGCAGATGCAGATCATAACCTAATTCCTCCTGAGGATATTATCTCAGCACACTGCCAGTAGCTTTCATTTGTTGGTGATGCTCCGGTGTTCTTCTCCTTTCCTTCCTTTTCCCTGTGGATCCATAACCATGTCTTGTCCCTGCTTCCTCTTAGTTGAAAGCCAATTACCTGACTTTAAATGCAAACKATTTTTCCATCCTCACCTTTCTCCATTCCGATGCCTTTTTTTGCCTGCAGTGATTTTCCTGTAGTTTGGTTACAGCATTTTCTAATTTCCTTAAACCATTGTTGCAACATTGACACTACCACTGTTAAAGCAGCCTACTTGGAAAAAAAATGGATATGTACTTGAAAGGTAGTACTTCAAAATGGTAGAAATTCCTGTAGTAGATAGAGGAGGAAATTGGGGAGATAAATCAGTGGCTTTATTTCTTAAAGATGAACTTGGCCACTCTTTAGGTTCTGCTTACCTGTGTTCTTGACCTTCGGCTTTCTTCCTCTCCTCATGTCTCCCAGGTATCACTATCACCTCATAAACATCCCATACTGTCACAAGTTTTGTTTCAATACAGCAAGATCCCTCATGTGACCTCACATACCTATTTTGGCAGGGATATTCGTGCAATCACGTTTTCATGCCCGAAGTGGACTTCAGGACAGCTCTTAATTAATGACAGTGGATGCATCATCTCAAAGGTAACAAATGTGATCATCTTCTTACCTTGCTCAGCTGAGTTCTTGGGTTGTGATCCCTCAGCAATAGCTGCTGTTAGGAGATTRAATTTGCTGCTGAAGTTTGACAGCTGGTAGCTCATCCACTGGGCCCCACTCTGCAGACAGCAGGAAAGTTTTCTGGGCAGACATTGGTGCAGAAATTACATAGCTTGTGGGCATGGGCCACAGCACAGGTAGTAATTGTGGGATGGACATGACAAGACATCATAGCACAGTGGCCTGGAGTCTTTTCTCCCAAGGATTGCAGTGGACAAGGCTTACTGAAGAGGGAGACCAGCAGGTTGGTCCTCGAGGGAATCTCCTGCTGACACTACCCAATGGAGTGTCAAAGCTTCACACTGTGCTACCACCTCCACACCTTCCAAAATTACTGATGACTTGCCACTTTTGCCATTGATTTGATGATGATTTTCTTAGGATCAAGTTCATCCTGGAAATCTATGGCCCTGGCCAGGATGTAAAACGTGCAAAGGAGACCAGCTGGTGAAAACTGAAATGCTCCCTGGAGAACTGCTGCTGCTCTCCCCACTTCCTGTCTAAATTCCCTTTTTTTTTTGCCTTTCTGTCCTTAAAGGTGCAGTCTCACGACACACTTAGTCCCTCTTAGCTGGTCCTTTCCTCCAGAGTCACATTAAACTGCTCTAAGAGAATAGAACCCAGCATTTTTTCACGTCCCCCTTTTCTAGGGCTGTAATGCAGGAAAGGTGTGGGAGGGGGGACGATTTCCCATCAAAATATCCTCTGTCACTTGCATTTCACACATAAGTTTCCTGACGCAAATCAGAACTGGAGGAATGTCATTGAAGTCAATCCTTTTGTTTGGAAGGGGAAATCCAATAAATTCACCAGCAGCTGGGCTTGTTCTTCAAGGATGATTTTTTTTTCCTATCTTTGTTTGAAATATCACCCACTCTTTCAGCCTCATTAGAGTCCAATATCAATTTCTTCCCTTAACGCCTTCTCCTGTTCCTTTCATGTTTTCTGGTGGAGGAAAAAACAAGGAAATAAATATAGAAACAAAAGTCTCCCAAAACGCATAAGCACTCGGTGCAGCTGTCCTGCTCACTGGCACTTGAAGTGCAACTGAGCAACTTAAATCATTTAATTTGGTCCAAAAATCCACTGGAAAAATAAAAAGTTAAAAGGATAATAATTACTAAGATAATAATTAAATTGCTATTGACCCTCATAAATAGCTTAGGCTGAACCAATTTGCCCAAAGCACACGAAAAGCTTGGCAGAGAGAAACCCCTTGATATTTAGCTGCCACTGATGTGTCATTTGTCTGTTAAACATCATGTGAATGGACCACACAAGCACCGGGAGGACCAAAGGATGGCAGTGGATTAGCTTTGCACACAGCAGCCCTCATTGCATCCTACAACCCAGAAACGTGGAACATGTGAGCACCAGCCACGACAACACTCAGAATCCATTAGAAGGGACACAACCAAGCCCCTCTGAACAGAACGTCTTGTTCTCTGATTGAAACATAACAACAAAAGTCACATAAGCTTATTATTTGATTTTAATACCCCGCTCCCTTCTCTACCAGCTGCATTTTTCTGAGATGTTTGAACGTCTGTTTCTGTATTTGTTTTTTGTCAGCTCCTCCATAGACCTGGAGCATTTTTTAATTAGTAGAGTTTTGAGACTTTTCAAAGGACTACTCATGTCAGAAATATATTTTTAAAATAGAGATCTCTTAAGATATCAACTACAGCGTTAAAAAAAAAAAAAAAAAGACCTTTTGGAGTAGAATATTCTCTGTGTCTCTTTGCCTGTTTTGCATGTTTCAGCTTGCAACAGGAATGCACACTGATCAACACCAATTTTATGTTGGCCAGATTCCAGTTGCCTTCACATTCATTTACATTCAATTTCCAACTTGTTTTCTACAGCTTCTCGCAGACTGACTCACAGAAGTCACAGAACATAAGCTCTGAAGTTGAAAACAGTGAAGAAAGAGCCTTTGATTAAAAGAAAAGATAATAATAGTGATATTAAATATGGCTGCTTTCCCTAGGGCTGTAGTGACATTAGGTAGCAGARGAACACCTCAGCCAAAATGTTAATGCCAGTCCCACCATGGGAAGAAACAGTCCTGCACTCCAGCTCTCCTCAATGGTTTTCCCCATCCCTTCTCTTCAGGTTCCCTAGGATCAGGGAACATGGGACTACCAACCATTTGTGTAGGAATGGAGAATGACGTTCTTGAAAGTCAACTAGAGAAAAAAATATCCTTTTTTTAATTCAACCTGATTCTCTCAGCCAGTGCAATCCAAGAAATGTTTGTTTCAGGACAGTGAGGACGCAGAAAGATGCCTTTTTCCCATGGCAGTGACACCTCATGCTCATCATCTGCATTGARATGTGATCTTAAAGCCCTCCATGATATGAAGAGTCTTATTATCCCTGTTCTGCAGAACAGCACGGAGACACAGACAGYTGAAGAATCATGTGATGGTTACTCCACATAGACCTTCAAATSAAAGCTTGCAGAGCAGCCCCAAAGTGAGACATTTTTAAGAGAAATCAGAGCTTGTCAGAGGGGAATCACCCCACATTATGAGTTGCTTGARCAAACATGGGCTTGCTCAACTTTTCTTCTGGGATCATCTGGGAAGAGCTACATTTCTAAGGACATTTGGGCCTTGTCTGGGATGGTCCACCAGAGGATGCCCATCTCCCTGCAATGACCCCAGAGTAAAACAGGATTGTGCAGACTCTCTACACAGGCAAAACAAATCTGATATGCTCCCTGACACACTGGGATTACCCAAGAAAGGATAACACCCGATCTGGTTCCACCAAGGACCTTCTTCCCACAACCCAGCTCTGCCTATGTTTTTGCTACTTGCAGGAAAAAACAAAAGTACATGAGGGAGATCTGGCAAAAAGATGCCATAAAGGTGTAAATGCATGTGTAAACAGATATAGATGAGTCATATCAGTAAGAAACACTTTATCAAGATTTTGCAGCCATCAGGGTGAAAATGACCCTGTGATGATTCATAGCCATCACTTGCCTCCTTGCCCCACTGCCCCCAAAATTTACTAGAGTCCCAATGGTCATTATTCACTGCAAACTACACAGCTGGATAAACTCAGTGATCAGACAGGTCTTTCCTTTTGCTAATGGGAATCCTGCCTGAACTCTAGCCTGTCTGGGTAGCCCTGGGAGAAATTAGCTGATTAAAAATGTCCAGGGGGAGCTGCAAGTGGGAAAAGTTTTGTACTTCTAAAATGAAATTTTAGAATAACACCGTGTTAGTGATTTAGAACAAGATACCACAGTGTCCAGTATATTTCCTTAAGGCATCTCCTTCTTCCCATTCTTTGCCTGTCCTAGACTTATTACATGCAGTAAGTTGAGAGGAGTGGTGATCCTTCAGCCAGTGTTCCAGGGAAGGTCAGACTGGTTTAATACAATATACTTTCTGTTTTTCAACCACAGGACAATATTTGTCTTCGTTTTTTTAATCTGGTGTATTCTGAGTGCAGCAAATTTATTTTTGTGTGTGCTCCCCCTTTCTGCTCAGTCTTTTTTTTTTTTTTT
>NW_020455501.1:185016-201782 GCF_003342845.1 Nothoprocta perdicaria
AATGCTCTTAACTCCTAAAATATTGAAATTAAGATCTGTCCTGTTTCGCTAACAGGCACATTCACTGCCACTCTGAGAGGATTCATCACGATGAAATCCATCTTACTTTTCCAGCCCCGTGTCTGCAGACATCTCCATCCAACCTGCACACCCTGTGCTCCCCAGACATTAGAGTCAAGAGAGGAAAACAGGCACTTCTGAAGTGCAATTCATCTTAGCCTAATGCAGACATTYCTATTAGGTCAGAATCATGCTCTGTTTCTCTTCATTGACTATAAAGAGAGCTTGGGGTGACTAGCTCAGACGGCGGCCTCTGTCACGTAGTTGCCCATCTTAGGTGACTTTAAATTTGTCCTTCAGATTAGTTTGTGTTGTCTTTGCAGTAGAGTTTTGATCTGGGAGCATTGCCTGCAAATTTTCTTTGCTTTGATTCTCACAGTAGAAGGATGTTGATAGAGGTTAATCAAGCTGMAGTAGTTCTAATAAACCTCGACAGCATCAGACTCTTTGAGCATCTCCTTTGGCAACTGGTGGCAAGCATGGGAGATCTGGTGGGGTCGGGGATGAGCCACGTTGCGTATGACTGCTGCAGAGAGCATTACTTACATAAGTGAGGCCATGCACAAGCAATGTGCAGACTCTGCTTTGCTTGTAAGCATGCTGGGGATTGGGTGTCCTCTGCTGAGCATTGCCCATCATTAGCTCRGTAGTGACAACGTGCAAACATTGGAAGCCCAGAGCGTGAAACTCTGGGCCTTTTAACATATCTCCAGTGGCCTGCAAAAACCAAATGGAAGGAAAGAATTATGAGAAGACACAGGCAGCGTGAAATCCAGAGACACACAGCGCCAAAGCAAAACACCACCACGCTACTAACACAGATGTCAAAACAAAGTACAAGCTCTGGGATTCATCTTTTGCCAGTTCAGTGCAAACAATTTGGCTCACGGAAATTAGCCGAGGAAGTCTAGTTTCAAACATGGCCAGAGAATGAGTGGGAATGTGGAAGGRATCCAGCTCTTTTGAACTTGGCTGATATTCAGAAAACCAGAGACTGATAGTCATTGGTTATCCATGATAGACAGTAGTACATCTCTCGCAGTGATGCTTGTCCAGTGGGTCTGGCTTGAGGCAAAAGGCTTTATTCAGCTGACACTTCTAGCTGCCTATAAGCTCTGCAGCTTCAGAAACACATAGCCAAATCCAGGGATAACACATCCAAGGGGACTTTATTGGCGCTATGTTAGTTGGTCCAAGTACTTTCTGGTTCATAGTTGACTTAACATCCAATCTGCCCAGGCAGTGGGCAAAGCCAGTTTGCACTTGCATAGCAAATACCRTGTACTAGCTGTAATGTTTCTGTTTCCTCTGACCCGAATACTTGCCCATTAGATGCCTAACCTAAAGCTGAAGTGCACTATTTACACTGACTCCTGAGCTTTCTAGGCTCAGGCCTGATTGTGAGACATCACAAAGACCCATCAATTACCACAGAGCACCAGAGAGCCTCCCCAAAGTGAACATGCCTGGTGTGGTGCATTGTTAAGGCAGTGTAAGGTTCTCACGGTGAGATTTCACCAAAAGGAGAGTGTACAAGCACTTAGTACACCTGAGTGTACCAGGCCCAACAAGCCAAGATGACCTCCACCCAAACAAGCAGGCAGCAGATAGGCTGGAGAGTTGGACAGAAAGGAACCTCATGAAGTTCAACAGCAGCAAGTGCAGGATCCTGCACCTAGGGAGGAATATCTCCATGCGCCAGGACAGGTTGAGGCTGACCTCCTGGAGAGCAGCTCTATTGAGAARGACCTGGGCATCCTGGTAAACAATAAGGTAATAACAATGTTCCCTTGTGTCTAAGAAGGCCAATGTTCACTGGCATCATGAGGAGTGTTGCCCGCATGTCAAGGGAGGAATCCTGCCCTTTACTCAGTTGTGATGAGGCCACAGCTGGATGACTTGCATGCATTGCTGGGCTGMCTAGTATGAGAGGGACATGCAGGTTCTGGAGAGAGTGCAGCATGGGGCTACCGTGATGATGGAGGGTTTGGAACATGTCTCCTATAAGGAGAGACTGGGAGAATTGGGACTGTCCAGCCTGCAGAAGAGAAGGTCGAGAGGGATCTCATCAAGGTGTACAAATAACTTRAGGGAGAGTGTCAAGAGAATGCGGACAGACTCTTTTCAGTGTGGTCTGTGACAGGGCAAGGGGTAACAGGCACAAAATATAAAACTGGAAGTTCCATCTGAATTTAAGGAAAATCTTCTGGACTGTGAATGTGACACAGCACTAGACTGTCTCCTTCTCTGGAGATATTCAGAATCACCTGGACTCTAGTTCAGGCTGCTGGAGATGAYCTCCAGAGATTCCTTCCACTTTCAACCCTTCTGTGATGTTGTGCAACCATGTGGTGTTCCACCCCAGCACTGTCACTGAACAGAGACAAAGCAGATGCTCTAGGATTCACTTCTCATCTCTTAACTGCAATCAGGTTTTGCTCACCCAAGTTTAACCATGGAATCCTGAAGTGATGCTGACTCTCCTGCACAGACTGAAGGACCATGGCAGAGGATATCAGCTAAAGACATTTCCCAGAACCAGCCTGCATTCAAATAATCCTGCCAGAATCGCTCCATAGCAGCCCGAACAGCCCAAGAGCTCTGTTTGCTTAAGCAGGACTTTCTTGTTCCCAATGAAATTAGGGAACAGACCTTTGCTCAGTTCAGATCCACTGGTTGTAGTTCAATGAATCTGTTCACCACTAGGCCAGATAAAACAAACAAAAACAACAAACCAACAACAAAACCCTGAAAGGGAAAGTTTATTAACCAATACCTCTCTCCAACCATTACTTTTCATTTTCAGACCAAATGCCCCTGTTTTTTCCTGCCATCCTCCTAGAACTTCTGGGCCCGAGATCACAAGTAATTGTCCAATTCAATTATCGCAACTTCAGCATAGGAAAAGCTTCTGCTTTGGAAAGAGAGATGATGTTAGTAGGAARGCCCTTGACATCTACTGATCATATCTGTGCAACTGCATTCTCATACCACCCCGGCTTTCACAGGGATTTGCTGAGGTTGATCTGTGCAGGGGAAGAACTTGGTTAGGGGGCCAGGGAACTGTCCAGGAGATCTCTTTGTATCTTGCTTTTCAGRAGTAACTTTTTAATCCTGTTTCCAGAAGTCTGAGTGTCTTTGTCTTTGCTGGTGCTGCTGGTGGAGAGAAAAAGCTCTGGAGAAGTTAGGTTGGGTTAGAAGTACTGAGAATAGTGTAATTCCCTTGGCACTGTAGCATTTTCATTTCACAGTGGATGAAAAGACAGCAAGCTGAATTCCAGTCCATAACTAACAGCTGAACACKCACTGGCACTGCAAAAGAAAGCAGTATCACAAATGATTATCTGGCTTTGTTGGTGTTGAGAGCAGACAGACTTCTCTGGAGCAACTAACATCAGAGAAAGATCTTTCTTTCTCAAGAGAAGCAGTTACATATATAGAAATAGAGTTAAATCTACACAAATTGAAACGTCTTTTTTCATTGCACAGCAACAGACTCTGCACCAGCACAGCATTAAGTCCACAACCTTACAACTTAAAAGAAACAAAACGGGCAGCAGGCAAGGACTCCATCTGCTCAGCTCCTTAACCCAGCCTCAYGTCTAAGATATCTCTACTCCATCTCTATTCACCATCCATCTACTTTTYCCCCTCTCTGCAAACCAGCTTGTAATGTTTTTGATAAGGAGACTGCCACTTAAAGGAGTTGGTACAAAGCTCAACTAATTTATAACCGCTTCTCGGGACCTTTTAAGGCTACTGTGGCATAAATAACACACTTTATTAATAAGCAGATAAGATGTTCCCCAGTTTTGTTGCTTAGACTATATTTYGGGCCAGGAATTATCTCACAGGTGAGCTCCCCTTCCAATCACTTATGATCCCACCAGCAACTCCCACAGTTACTTGCACATGAAAATAATATTAGGAAAACATTTACTGTAAGCTTTAGCTTAATTTAGTAGAATTTAGCAGCTGGAAAGAATGAGGAGGAGCCAGCACCTTGCAAAGAGCCAGCACTCTGCAGACCACCAGCAAGTGCTCCACAGAGCTCAGTTTGGAAAGTGATGAGACAGATGGAAGTCATTATTTTGTTTTGAACAAAATACCATCTGGGGCCAACATTTGCTGTCTGTTACTTCTGAGTATATCCAGAGAAACTCCATTGTGTTCCTTAATAATCAGTCCTGGGACCAATCTTATTAAATATTTTCCTTAATGAACTTGGCAGAAAAAAAAGTAGGCGCCTGGTCATGAGATCTGCCGATGACAAACTTGAGAGACTGCACTGCTATTGTAGAATAGATCCGAATATGATATGCTAAGAGTTGGATGACCTTAAAGGAAGACTGAGTGAGAGAAATGGATAAGTTTTAATAGCACAGAGTAAGAGATCATACTTAGAGACTAAGATAGAAGCTCATTGATTGGAGATGACARCAGAGGAAGAACATGAATTAATCTATCTATCCAAGCCATTAATACCACGTGGCTTGAAAAAAGAAATGCAATCTTAAAGCATCTAAAGGAAGACTAGTTTCCAGCAGATATAGGAACATGTTAATATCATGCACAGAGAGCTGCGGAGACATCATCTAACCAACTATAACCTGCTGTGAAATTTTGGTCACACAAATTCAGACCAGATGAATTTAAGCTTGAAGACATTGCAAAATGGATCAGAAAGTCCATCTAATGAAGGGCTACTAAATAGCTTTGCTTGTTCAAGTGAGGACAGTACCTACTGGGCAGTCCATAGCACCTGATGACTCCAGAAACATCCTGAGCATTGCTTGAGGCTGTCCTGCTTGACACAAGCCAAAGCTATGTCATTGGTGTTCCAGCAACTACAGAGTCTTGACACTAGAGTGTTCTTGGGATGCCTTCTGCAGGAAAGAGACATCAGAAAGGAGAAAAAAAAMCAAACAATTAAAGATAAAGGAAGAGTTGACACAAAAGGCTACCACTCAGCTGTGAGCAGCCTTGGATTAGAAATTAAAGGTGGGATTTTGCTCTCCTACCTTCAGGGATGTATGTCTGAACTATGCTGAAAAGAAGTAGGCTCAGCAAGATGGTGTGCAAGTTACACCAGAATGACCTTCTGGAAATGCCTACTTCCATACTTGGGTACTTGAGAGAGGCCAGGGTGTTATTGAAAATTATACACATAAAGTACAGACATCTGTGCTAGCAAAAATGAGTCCCACCCTACATGTTCTACAAGCATTAGGGGAGCACAATTCTGAAGCAGATTTGAAGGGACATAAGGAGCACTCTTAGCCCACTACCATCATTTGCATCCTTGTAGAAGGCAATGCATCAACATGCGATTAGCATAGATCTGGATTGATTGTGAGATCAAGTCCCAAGGTAATCTAACAACATAGATATAAGTCCAGAAAAATCTCTCCCAGGCCTATACTCATTGCACCTTTGACCTGAACATGATAATAATATGCTAAGGGTCTATTACTGATTGGCATTATGAATGGTATTTTGCCCACAGAGGTGCAAAAAAAATCACAATATCAAAGAATTTCTGTTTTTTTACAAAGCTCCAAATTAGTTTCTGAAATGTGTCTCTTTAGCTAATATGTGTTATACCAATTTTCATTTGAGGGCTGTTGCCCAAGCCTTTTATATGTGTTACAAGAATAAATAAGTAAGTTTTCAAGGTGGGCAAGCATAAGTTTATGCTGCTCAGAAGAGATGTTTAGGTTTCACAGTATTTGCAAGCTCAATAGAGACAATGAAGAGCAACCATTTGAATTAAATAMAAAATACATAAACCAGTCAACCCAGTGTCTCTGGATGGGTGAACTTGCACTCCCATGGTGAGCACAGGTTACACGATGCTATCTCAGAGAGAAAGATCCCCAACAGTGGAAATTGATGCAATATTTGGAACTACACTAATTTACAGTTATAGCAATAATCTAGTTCATCATCCTTATTTCTATGACAATAAAAAAATGGAAGAATTTCTTTCAAAACACATTGTCTTGTACCTAAGAGTGTGACTTTCTTCATGAAAGGTATCTTCATTGATTTTAGTGAAACTGCTCTTCACTTACACCTGCATGGAGAAAGACTTTAAATTAATAATAAACTCCCAAACCAGTTCTTCTGCTTAAAAACTCCTTACTCCCTTAATACAATGAAAAAGGGGAAAACCGCCTCATGTCTGTGAATGCYGTTTTGAAGTTTATAATGTTGGCATGTCCCTCTGAAGCATGGCTCTGTTGCTGCTACTGCAGCTGGCTATGAGACCGAGCAGGCAGCCAGCTGGATGGGCAGAGCTGAGATGCCAATCAGTAGATCTATAAGCCACTTTTAACCAGCTGCAGTCAGAGCCAGAAGACTTTGCTGTCTGTCCTCACAGTATAAGCCTATGTTCTTTTGTTTTTTTGTTTGTTTTTTTGGGGGAGTCGCTGGCATGGATCAAATTTCTACTGGGATTAGAAAGATTTTGCATGACCTTCTTAGTTGGTATATGACGAGCTACTAAATAATTGAGTATCCGCTTCCTACTTCAGGCTGTGCAAGTTGTGATGATAGACCACTGCACATGAAGAAAAGAGACTAAGACCAAGATTTCCATTTGGRAGAGGCAGTCTCCCAAATCATTGCTAGTTGCATTGTAGCAGTGATTATGGACACCAGGAAGAATCAGAGAGCCACTGAAAGAGGTACTATATAGGAAAACACACATTTCCCCCAATCCCACATGTATATTTGTATATCATTGCTTGGCTAGCAGACACAGCACACATGTACATGGATGTATTTGTCCTTTGATCATCCTAGTTGCTTTTCTCTGAGCTATTCAGCCTCAGCTGCACTCAGTTTAACTGCAGTCAAGATATGATGACATGCACATTAAATCCTCTTCTTTACAAGACCAGAAGAAAAAAAAACCATTAATGAATATGCTGATTGTCAAGCTGTGGAGCACAATGCTCCTTCTTGCTTTCCAATGCTTCTTTCAACGTTTCAACGTTGCTGCACTCTTGCCACTCAGGTCCACTGATAAGCAGGATTCAGCGGATTGATTTTTTTTTTTAAGTGTTCCCTTTTTATTATGAGGAGGGTCAAAAGGGAGAGAAAAAGAGGTGCTGATGATAATGATTAACACCTGCACCATGTGCCCCGAGCAGGAAACAGCTGTGCTGTGAATAGGTATAGTGTGTTCAGTGGTGCAGCTTCATTTGGACCATGTGCTTGTCTGTCTCTTGCTTCACTACAGTTTCTTTCTTCTATCCCTTCTTTCTCTTTCTGATTTTTTTTTTTTCTTGCTTTTCTGCCGACAGTTACTTGAGAGATAGACTTTCCAACTCTATTGCTCCTGGGCAGTCCTGCCACACGAACTGCTCAAYGTCATCAGTGTCTGGGTTATGAAGGCATTTGGCTTTGAAGTAATACAGCCATATGGGCTGCCTGGAGACAGACAGTTTCAGGATTTCCAGCTCCAGAGCAGATCCACARCATGAACTCTGTGGAGCCAAGAACACCAGGGCCAGGTTTAACTTCATACTGTCTTATTTGTCAAGGCTTCTAGTTCTCCCAGGAATCAGGTAAATGGGATCCTGGAAATTCTGATTGTGCTACTCCTAAGGCAAGATAAGAAGAGTCAGATCCAACAGGCCCCAAAGCTATGAAAGTAATGGTCACTGGCTAGGAGCAATTTGTGTGCTTTTGAGGTGCTCCASACCTCTAGATTATAAAAACTGAGAGCCTCCCTTGGAACCAGGGGAATTTCCAAAATACCCATGGACAGAAATGGAAAAGGAATGTTTGGGTATTTGATTAAGGTGACTTCAAGGATATTTTGCATGACAAAGAGAAAGCTTAGCACATTCAGCCTACCCACTAACAGAGAAGATTTCTCATGATACGGTAAAGCAACCAATCTGGGAAGAAACTTTGTGTTTCAGGTCACTTGGTCACCATCCTTCTATCTCATATTTACCATATGGAAACCAAAATCAGAGTTGATGATTATCATTTACCACAGTTTTGACAACAGGGAATGATTTTCATTACACCTTTAGAGAACTGCTTTCATATTTGACTATCCTRGCTGTGGAACAAAAAGACCAATGCCAGACATAATTCCTGCAAAATTCCTGCAATATATGACTATTGAAAAGCCCACAAGGCTGAGATGAAGAGTTCAAAGCACGAGGCTTGGACTGAGATTCTATACCAAGGTTGTACAGTGTTGGTTAGATGGCTGGGGATGCAGCTACCGCATCTATTGGGGATCATGATGTAAACCATAATCCACTGCTCCCCAGTCATTCATTGAGAAATGGGTTTGCCTCCTCCATCCCTAGAAGCATTATTTCTATACCTTATTTCAGATGTTAAATTCCTGTTTCAGGAGCCTCTGAGTAAGCAAGCTGCTCTACACAGCCCCACAGAGGCTAAACTAACAAGAATGACCAACCTGGGTCAAGATTGATTCATTTGGCTGGTGTGTAGAAAGCTTGCTTTACACCTACCTTGCACTTCGCTTGTTTGCAACTCATTCTGCAACAATCCACAATGCAACAACCCAGCAAAACAACACCCTTGTAATTTTAGATTCTGGCTAAAACGTCAGCAATCTCAACAGCAGCATCTCAGGATCTGCCTGGAAAGTCAGGACCTGCCTGGAAAGGTCTTTTCTTCTATAGGATTCACAGCTCTTTTTTTTTTTTTTTTTTTTTTTTTTTCCAAAAAGAGGGTTACATCTTCTGGTGCAAAAGCTCCAATCCAATGCAAGTATATTAAGTGCAAGAGACTAGCAGAAATTGCTGTGGTCTTCCCACATATTCGCTTGGGAAATTCAGACACATTAGCAAAAACCACAGTCTCCAAGGACATTCCTGTCTCTGCAGGAGAACGTGCTTGTTGAGCCAAGGAAAGACAGAATCACCATGTCTGAATGGAAACAGGTTGTTTTCCAGAACAGAGAGGGAGGGACTTAGGCCACTAAAACCTTCCTAATTCCAGGTAATGTCTCTGAGTCATTAGACTCATCTGAAGACCAAAGGCTTGGGAGTGCATGTGGGCAGAACCACCTTGGTATCTCYCTGCTCAGTATTTTTTTCAGCAACCAACCTTTGGCAAAAATAAATAAAATAAACAAAAAATCTTGGATTGTATCTGGGATTGTTTTACCGCARTTCAGCTTCACTGAACAGTTCTCGCCTTCCACATAATGAATTGAAGCAACTGCTTGGATGTCCATGTCTTTTATACCTTTGGGAAATGGAGTACTACCCTTTTACGCATCAAATTACTATACAGCAGCTGTTCTGTAGTGGCTAACCAAAGGATTCCCATGAACTTTGAGGTAAGAGTATGCAGAAAAGCCATGCTGTGTTAGCACTTGAAGTAGTGATCTGCATCTCCCATGTATTCAAGAGAGCATGGTGCTCTACCTGCAGTGGCACCAGAACATGAACTAACAGATGAGAGGAGGGAGGTTTGGCAGGAAGGACACAGGGCCTTGGGAGGCTGTTGGAGTCCACCTGAGAATGGAGGAAGATAGGAAGTATGAAGGCTAAGTCCTGAGTTTGGGAGACAGTTGTAGGGATGAAGAGGGAACAAAATATATTTTCTACAACTGTTTGGCTCCATAAAATAGTGCAGGGACAGTTTTCCAGCCCTAAGCATGACTGGCACAATGTATGGTGCCCATAAAGCTGATAGAAGCTTAGCTTCTATCTCAGAGTGTCTCCAAACTGACCCCTGGAAACAATCCTAGAGTGATGCTGCCCCTGAACCATGCACAGGAATTCTGTAGGAGAGTGATGTTTGAAAACAGCTAAAACTGTGCCAAGGAACATCTAGTAGGAATGATCATGTACCAGTTTTGGGGSCTACATCACACTTCTTTTTTGCTAACTAGTATAGACACGGTTGATAGGTAGAGGCGAGGCTATAAGAGCTTGATGTTTGTGTCACCTCCTCCATCCTTTTCACCTCATTAGAGGTTCTTTCCAAGCAACAATTAGACTAAAGGTCTACTGGCTCTCTGGGTGGAAAAGGCTTATCCTTTCTAATAAACAGCTCATGATGAACATGCCAAAGGAAGGGAAACTGCCAAATGCTTTTGCTGACAACGAAAGATGAACAACTGGAGAGCCAGAGGAGATGTCGTTAACCTGACTTGCACATTTCAGTATCTTGAGTCTAAACACGACATCTAAGACAAACTTGCCTGCCAGCTCTGTGGTTGGACTCTTTGAAATCTTATRCTTGGTTTGGACCTTCTGAGCTGTGTGATCAAGGGACTCTTTGTGTGGATTGAGGCTTCGCTCTTACAGGGAATATTAGAGACCTCAGGTAGKCTGAGCCACCTCCAACCTATGCATCCAACTGCTGTGCTGGGTCACATCTTGCTATCCCGGTCTCTTGAGTCTGAAACTTCTTGGCTTGAGGGTCATGGCCAGGTTCTCTTGAATCTCTTTGCAAATCTACTAATTAATTAGACTGGCTGTAGCTTGACACATGGATATGGTTGTTCCGGACTGCAGCTGACCTCTCCAGGGATGCATCATAGATACTGCTTGTAAGATAACTGCCAAGATAACTCTTGCAAGGGCCCCTGAAAATGCTATTACTCTGATTGCCTCCCGGTTGACCTACAACACTCATTACCACAGGACAAAGAGACAGCTCCTGTAAGCCAGGAAGGTAGAGTCACTCACCAGCCCTTATGCAGACCATTGAACATCTGGTTGCTGATGGGAGAATGAATAAGCTAGAGGGGTGATATGAACCAGATTGTTTGCATTCAGTCCAAAAATTCCCCCACAAGCTTCTAGTGTCAAGTTTTGGCTTCTCTTTCACACATAGGTTCTCTGGGCACTTTCTGGGAAACCAGTACAAATACAGTTTCACACCAACTGAGAAGCAGGCCCCATCTAATGATTTGTCATGGTCACCCTCATTGCACTGTGCTATCCTCTGATCAGTTGTGGGCTTGTTTAAGAACACCCATGTTCATGTCATCGGAATGAGGCTATGTGCTCTCCCAAGCTCCAAAACAAGTGGAACAAGGAGGAACAGATAGAAGGAAAAGTGAGAAGGATTGGGATTGGGAAGGAGTCTGGAGAGGAGGAAAGAAAGAGAGAGACAGAGACTATCTCAGGAATAATATACCAAGCCTCAGCACACTCCTATGCCTTTACATTGGTCACTGTGGTCAAGGTCCAGGAAGGGGCAGCTTTGTCATTTATGTCTACAGTTTTGCCAGAGCCTGGGGATTACTCCAGAGTAGAGTTTGGCAAGTAGGTAGATACTAAATTCTGAGCCCACTCTGAAGCTGAGGAAGGTTTTTCAAAGGCCATTTCCCCAAGAGCAAGTAAATAAAAAGTCTGGGCCCAGCAGGAAAGAATCTCAGTTCTGCTGCCCTGTTTCCCACTGGAAAGGTGAGTCACAACTTCTGTACAAGACCCACTGCAAGAAAAAAACCCTGCTTCCTCTCCATTACTACTTTTGACACGTTCAAATGAAAAATTTTAGAAAAGACTTATGTTATTTAAAATATATTTTAAAATTGATTGAAGTCTTGGCTGCATTCAGCATTCACAAGTACCTCTAGCAAGAGAAGGGTGGGTGTCTTTAACCAGCCATCCCTGATGTGACCTATAAAATTAAACCCCAGGATTTTTGGAACAACTACCGAGCAAAAGTCCCCGGAAAAGTCAGTACCCAGTATCCACCTAACTGAGGGAAAATTCAAAAGAATTCCAGAAAAAGATCTATCATGAGCTGCTATGAGCTTACGACACTGTAGAAAATGTGTCATATGCAGAGGGCAAGAGACAGAGCCCATCTATACCATTAATAACATCAGAATGTGATCCTTGCTGTCCAACACCAACACTCCTTCTCTGCTTTGCCTTCCATGCAGCTGTGATTTGTTCCCTGGATATTAATGATTACTTATAATGCCTTCCCAAGGTGTAACSCTGGCCCAAGATCTATACTTTTTCTGACTCAGGCCAAATACACCAATAAAGGCTTTTCTATAGCAGGGAKAACAGCATCTTCTTTTTACTGAGGAAAATGTCAAGATAGTGAGGAAGATGGCAAGAACTTACAAGTTCCTTTGCCTCAAGGAAGATTCAGGTTAGACATGAAGAAAAACTTGCTAACAAAGAGTAGGACTCTTGAAGCATCTGTTTGAAGTTAGTTTTGACTCCAGCACTGGCAGTCTTTCAGCACAACCAGATAAATTTCAGCTGGGAATGACATAGGCATAATTGATCCTCTTTTGGTCCAAATAGACAGGCCAAGTGATGCTTTTGATACCCATTTCAGTCTCACTTCTCTATGGTTTCACAAAGTATCTTTGAGGCTAGAACAAATCCTTGATACCTCTTAAAATAGTGCATAGATCTGTGCAGACATGAGTGGGARTGTGTGTCTTCTCATGGGGATGAGGAGAATCTGTACTTTCTTTTTTTAAGAGAATCTCAAATATGCCTTTAAGATCAAATGTATTGTCTGTACAAGTGGTCACGCCAAGGCCTCATGATGGTCAGGAGACTGCTGTGCCTGTCTCCAGATGGACAACGACCACAGCCATTTCTTGCTTTAAGGATTGAGGAAATGGGATGGATCTGCAACTTCAGATCCCAGCACAGGGGAGGAACTCACAGCATTATGTCTCATGGCATCCCTTAAAATCGCTAACAGAGGAGCTGTAAGGAAAGTTACTATGCTTTATTTAGTGCATAAAATAAAGCTGTGGAGAATGAAGGACCTCCTGAGTCACCCAAACAAAATGCTGCTGTTGTCAGTAGCCTGCTAGTATTCCCATTCACACCTCTAACACTGTTAGAAGGCTATCACAGAATTTCATTTATCTGATGTTTTGAAGTCTTAATTTTTCCACTTCAAATGTAGCAATGACCCAGTTACACTCATTTGTATCTGCACCTACAGATATCTATAAAGTGAATACCTCCTCTCTCCCTCCCTCACCTTTGTCACACACAACACAGAAAGCTCACCTCTCCCATTTAGCCCAGGAGGGACTTCAGCCACTTCAGCCCTTCTTTCTATTTGATGAACTCAGTTTTAGTGTCTAAAACTAAAAAGATAAATATGTAGGTAAAAAATCAAGATCTGTCAAGGAATAGTCAGCATGGATTCACCAATGGGAAATCATGCTTGACTAACCTGATAGCCTTCTATGATGGAATGACTRGCTGGATAGATGAGGGCAGAGCGGTGGATGTGGTCTATCTGGACGTCAGCAARGCTTTTGACACTGTCCCTCACAGCATCCTCCTGGGCAAGCTCCGAAGGTGTGGGATAGATGAGTGGACGGTCAGGTGGATTGAGAACTGGCTGCACAGCAGAGCTCAGAGGGTGGTGATCAGTGGTGTTGAGTCTAGTTGGAGGCCTGTAGTTAGTGGTGTCCTCCAGGGGTCAGTGTT
Source organism: Nothoprocta perdicaria (assembly GCF_003342845.1). Lineage (NCBI taxonomy): Eukaryota > Metazoa > Chordata > Aves > Tinamiformes > Tinamidae > Nothoprocta > Nothoprocta perdicaria. The sequence continues at coordinate 198,519 of NW_020455501.1, forward strand.
CAGTCCAGTCCTGTTCAATTTATTCGTCAGAGACTTGGATGAAGGCATGGAGTGCTCCCTCAGCAAGTTTGCTGATGATACCAAACTGGGTGGAGTAGCTGATAGCCYTGAGGGCTGTGCTGCCATCCAGAGGGACCTGGACAGACTGGACAACAGGTCAGTGAGAAATCTCATGAAGTTCAACAAGGGCAAGTGCAGGGTCCTGCACTTGGGGAGGAATAACCCTGGACACCAGTACAGATTAGGGGTGGACCTGCTGGAGAGCAGTCCCGCAGAGAGGGACCTGGGTGTCCCGGTGGACGACAAGATGACCATGAGGCAGCAGTGTGCCCTGGTGGCCAAGAAGGCCAACGGGATCCTGGGGTGCATTAAGAAAAGCGTCTCCAGCAGGTCGAGGGAAGTGATCATCCCCCTCTACTCATCCCTGGTGAGGCCACATCTGGAGTACTGCGTCCAGTTCTGGGCTCCCCAGTACAAGAGGGATGTGGAGCTGCTGGAGAGAGTCCAGCGCAGGGCTACCAGGATGATCAGAGGCCKGGARCATCTRCYATATGAGCAAAGGCTGAGAGAGCTGGGTCTGTTCAGCCTGGAGAAGAGGAGGCTGAGGGGGGACCTGATCAGCGTGTATAAATACCTCAAGGGAGGCAGTGAGGAGGAGGGGGGCGGCCTCTTTTCAGTGGTGGGCAGGGATAGGACTAGAGGAAATGGCCACAAGCTGAGRCAYCAAAAGTTCCACAGGAACTTRAGAAAACAYTTYTTGACAGTGAGGGTGACAGAGCCCTGGAACAGGYTGCCCAGAGAGGTTGTGGAGTCTCCTTCTCTGGAGATCTTCCAAACCTGCTTGGATGCAGYCCTGTGCCATGTGCTCTAGGTGACCCTGCGTGAGCAGGGGAGTTGGACTAGATGATCTCTAAAGGTCCCTTCCAACCTTAAGGATTGTATAATTCTATGAATCTATGTGTAATTGCAGGTCATTGTTGACAACACTGGCAGTAGCTCTTAACATAATGTCATCTAAAACTAGCTAATTTTCTTATAATTATAAACCATTTCCTTCCTTCCTGTTCAGACTCCCTCTCTTCTCTAAGCTGAAAGCAATGATTTCTGTAATTATTACTGCCAAGCCCTAAAAGCTCAAAATAAATCAAATCTGGCATGCAAAGTGTCTTCATTTACCATGTCTTTCAATGGCTTATTAAGTATTTCACACACAAACACTTACACCCACACCCACACACATGCTCACACTGGAATGTCTTTTTTAACATTACTTTATATGTCTCCCCCAATGCCAAAGAATGGGTAGAGGAAGTTGGAAAATTGTTCTGGATCATGAGACTGATGAGACACAATCAAAAACATTTGAATGCTGAAAGACAGAAAAATCTGTCAAGTCAAACTAAGGTGGCTTCTGCAGATGTCATATTATAAATTCATGCTACATTTTATGTCCTGAAGTGCTTTAAGACACTGGCTATGATTTCTTACTCATTTTTACAGTTCAGCTGGAGAAGAAGGCAGTAGCCAAACCATGTCAGTAATATAACAGTTTTGGGGAAGGAATGTAAATTAAGATTGAAATTTAATATAAACGCAATCCAATCTTCTGGCAGTAMGTCTGGAGGGATTCATCTCACCTGTGTTTGGATGTCTGCAGTGYAGTCATCTCCATCTGAGCTGAATGCTCTGAATTCTCTTTATAGTCAAAGGGGAGAATTGAGTGCTTTTAGCAGATCATTTAATCTACTTCAGATATCTACTAGAAATTGGATGAATCATACTTTGTGAATGCCTGCTTCCACTCGTAAAGAGAGTCCAGATGACTAATTAGATAGTGATACTTCCACTGTAAACATGCAGGATGGGGTTTATCTCACATAATGTATATTCACATTATATGTACACTGTTTCCTCCAAGGCAGAATTGATGTTCCCACTCAACTCCATGTAGTTCCTGGTGCAAATCTGATCAATAGTGCCAATGGARTTTTGGGATGAAATACAAGCAGATGCATATTTTATTTTTATTGTGTGTATTGATATCTTATATAAATATTTTATATTTACTTTGCTTATTTTCTTTATTTATTGTTACTCTTGTCTGTACTGACTATATCCCCACTAACTGTCAYGAAAGCCTAGATTCTCAACTGAGATATGAACATCCACCTTGAAAACAGTTCCACTTATATCAAATTGGTCCCATTCCTAACATTAGGTGAGATGAATGCCAAAGAGATAGCATTTTTCCATGAGGACACAGCAACAATTGCTATATCCCATACTATGTTTTAATGATCCTACTTGGTCCTAATTTTACCTCTTAGCTCAAATGAGATAAAAAATGATCTCTTGMATACAGAAATAGGGGCTGAGTTGCTCTCACTGTGTGGCAGCTGACAAGAAATAGTTCCAAGTTCTTGCAAATTTTCATATTTCATGGAGATCTGATGTATTAATACARATGTCACAAAATCTGGCCCCGTGAGAACAAGGGGTATCTAAAAAGCTCACAGGTTTTGGCATCAGTTCTATGCATCCTGGCAGCCAGAGAATGGCTTCAAATGATGGCAAAATACCTAGATAATATTAGCTTGTCTCAGCCAAGATGTGGTAGCTGTCTGTCTATGTACTGAATTAAAAAATGAAAAGTTTCATTTAGGTTGCTGTGACTAAGGGGATTTCTCACAGAATGCAAAGAGCAGGCAGCACACATGCAGYCTGTGGCTGGAGCTCACAACTAAAGACTTTTAGCCATCCAGAGCTTGACTTAGGCTGAGCTTTGAGATAGCATGACTTCTGCTTTCAGCACCATCACCTCCAAGTCATTGGCTGGATAGGCACACACTCCTGAGTCACCAAGGACAAAAGTGGTTAGACAGATGGGTTGACCTGAATTCTTGCTCTTCTTGGTGTGGAATGCATTTTTTTCCTCTTGAACACTGTGAAGTCTTCTCTGACAGGCTATGTGGTATGGCAAACGTCGCAGATGTGAGCAGCAGATTGGAGGTATTTCAGCATAAAATCTTAGACCGTTGGCCTTTCCCTCTTAAACCATCACTGCATTATTTCCTATTCAGACCTTTCTTATAGAAAGCCAGCAAATACACCGTGCTAATCTAAAGCCTCAGGCACACATCATGGGGTTGATGGATTAGGTCTGACAACTTAGCATGTATGATTGAGTTGTGGAAACATCCGTTCAAAGCCACATGAGCACATCTGATTTGGCAATAATAATTAAAAAAAAAAAAAAAAAAAAAA
>NW_020455501.1:202313-205460 GCF_003342845.1 Nothoprocta perdicaria
GAAAGGAAAGGAAAGGAAAGGAAAGGAAAGGAAAAAGAAGAAAAAGAAGAAAAAGAAGAAAAAGAAGAAAAAGAAGAAAAAGAAGAAAAAGAAGAAAAAGAAGAAAAAGAAGAAAAAGAAGAAAAAGGAAAGGGAGAAGAAAAAGGAAAAAGGAAAAAGGAAAAAGGAAAAGGAAAAGGAAAAGGTTGAGAAATGTTTGTCTTTTTTCTCCAAAGGTTTTATCCTAAGATTTGCTTGAATTGCCATTAATCATGGCAATTTTCATGCCAAGAGCTTACAGTGAATACCAGCAGGCAAATTCTGCACCAAAGACCTAGAGTATTCTAGAGCGCACTAGAAAACAACTTAGTCTTTTGTGATAGTGACAATATTTGGAGTAGAAGATGTAAAGACAACTGGGAGACATTGTGGAAATMTTGTGGAAGTGAGGAAACCTGGCAGACGTAGAGGCAAATGAACTCAAATTTGTTTGTAGGTTTTTGAGGCACATCATATGAGGATGGTTCACCTCATCAACCAGTCAAAACTAAGCTTTAATACACAGCACATGTTCCTCAACTGCAAATGTATGTCTAGCAAAAGGGCAACATGCTTGTTCTAGAAGCAAGAAGCCAGGTGAAGGAGAGGAGAGAAATCTCATATATCACAGGTTTCACAGGAATTTCACAGATTTCACAGGTGCTGCAGGAATCTACTATAAGAYATCAGCCACAGCAAAGTGCAGTGGAACAGAGATGGCTGAACACCAGAATGTGAAACACTCACCACTCATAGATTTATCACAACCTGATAATGCTGGACCTGATGCCTAAGAAATACCTGCAGTTCTTCCCTCCAGGTGCCCAGGCCTATATTTGTCTAAGGAAAGAAAAAAAATCTAGGAGGATGAACTTCTCAAGAGAAGCAGTGTGTTGTGGCTCTGGCTACATACTGGTGGGTTTTTTGGAGCTAGAAGAGAAGCAATGCAGACCTTGGTAAGACTCCATGGCACATCCACACAATATTTTTGGAGAGGCATCTTGATCCCATTCTCAAAAACAGACTCATTATGTATATAAAATAYAGCTCTTGGCTCTGAATAGCTCTTGAACAACTCGAAACGTGCTCAATTTAGAGCTTGGTAGGTYGAAGTGCCTTGTTCATCCTCAGAGAATGAATGGAAAACCCATGGCAATGTTTCAAAGTGCCTCAGTGCAGTCCTGAAAAGCCAAAAACTTGAGGCTGGGAAAATTTCCATCTCCAAGTATTTCCATAGTACCACAGAAGATAGGGCTGGAGAATGCATTAAGATTTACCCAGTCCATCCCTCTGGATCAAGGCAAGGTCAATTATTCTTCATGCCAGAATGCTGGTTAACTAATACCAATGACCTGGGAATTGCAACGTTCCTCTGAGGATGGCACAGAATGAACATCCACATTTGGCAGACAGGAAATAGAAGTACAGGAAAATTAAGAGGCTTTCTTTTTTTCTTTTCTTTTTTCCCGCAAAGAGACATACTTAGCCAAGATTAAAAATGTCAGGTTTGGTGACTACCAGTCCTGGCATCCAATATGTCTCCTTGCATCCCTTCTTCTAGGCCAGGCGTCAGTGTGTTTTTCCTAATTTGCTACCAGTGATTTCATTTGCACTGATGAGAGCAGTGAAATGGGGTTATCTCACAAAATTATGTTTTATTTTTCACCTTCTTTATCAAATTCAAGGAAAACAAACACCTATGTTACCTTTAATCTCCTTAAAACCAAGCAGTCTCCTTGCTTCTTCTCCATTATAATAATGTCAAATCAGCAGTTGCAGGAGCAGAAAATGGGCTTTGCAATATGTCCATCTGTTAGGAAAATCATGGAGTAGAAAGACTGCATTGGGGGATCTTTTTCCTTTTCAGTGCTGTCACTCAGTTGGAACGGCAGGTCGCTAAAATAGTTAGGAATAACCATTAGTAGGAGAAGACTTTGAAAATATTCCTTGTTTATACATTCACTGGAGGGTCTAAATCCTGGTAGGGCTTAGAAAAATCCACCGTTTTCACTAAGAAGCTTTCAACTCTGCTCAGGCAAGAGCTCTGCAGCACAGGATAATAAATAAATGTCATGCCACATGTATACACATTTTCTTCTAAGGCTGTTTTCAATTTCTACTTTTAGGCATGTTTTGCCCTGATGGCTCCCTTTGCGGGCTGTATAAGAACCAGCTTCAGCACGTCTCTGAAAGCTTTCCAGACAGAAAGCTCATTCATGTCCTCAACTCTGAGATGAGTAACAGTCTAAAGCCATCTACCTTAGCAGCCATAAAGCATGGATTGGAAAAGATCCTGTCCACCATCCCACTATGGTTTTTTTTTTTTTTTTTTTCCGTGGTGATAATATTCTGGAGGAATACATGGCTTGAAAGCAATGCTAAGAGAAGGGCCCTGAAGATCCAAGTCTTCTCAACTCTGAATTTAGCAACATCAGCCTGGCCTTCTTATTGTGGCTTTATTTTTGCAGTGGGGATGCTTTCCCTCTGCAGCATAGGGCAGCAGAGGTGAATGCTACCTTTATGCCAAAATAGGGCAGTACCATAACCTAGTAAGTGCTGGAACTATTTACCTTAACCATCTTATCCTTGTCCCTAGGATGTTGYTCAGAAATATTGCATGACCTTCAAATTCTTGCATTTAGGGTTCCTTTAGTAAGTGTGCCCTTCTACTGATTTAGGCTTCCATTCCAGGCACTGGAGTAGTAACAGCAAGCAAATTAGCAAAGGCCTCAGGCCTGCCTAGTCCCTGGTGCCCTCAGCACTTTCTGGACTAGAAATGTAGACTACTGACTATCTTGAAGCAGACTAGTCTCTAAACCACCAATTCAAAAGTTTTGAAAACTCATGCCATGGTCAAAGATGGAGACATCAAGATAAGACATAAAATGCACTCACAGAGAAGAAGTAAGACAAAATCCTCAGGAATACTAAGCATGGATTCAACACCACTGATCCTCAGGTGTGTTTTACCTCCAGTTCAAGCAGAGGCAGTCCTGTTGTCACCCTGCCACTCATACTCACTATATTTTCCTCAGGGGAATTTGGTCACATAGAAGTGGTAGACCTTATATTTACTATGGACATTAGGAACATGATCAGAAGGAAGCTTGCTTGTCCTAATTGTTTTTG